>NC_081569.1:69638321-69688445 GCF_022355385.1 Mustela nigripes
AAGATTTTATTTATTTATCAGAGGGGGGGGGTGGAGAGAGAGCA
Organism: Mustela nigripes; assembly: GCF_022355385.1. Lineage (NCBI taxonomy): Eukaryota > Metazoa > Chordata > Mammalia > Carnivora > Mustelidae > Mustela > Mustela nigripes. Next base: position 69,638,366 of record NC_081569.1, read on the forward strand.
CAGGCAGACAGAATAGCAGGCAGAGGCAGAGGGAGAAGCAGGCTCCCTGCCAAGCAAGGAGCCCGACGTGGGACTCGATCCCAGGACGCTGGGATCATGACCTGAGCCGAAGGCAGCTGCTTAACCAACTGAGCCACCCAGGCGTCCCGAAGTAAGGGCTTTTAAAAGCTCCCACATATTATTAGATATCTGGGAAGTCCACACACTTGCCCAGGACTGTGCATATGCTCAGGAAAGAACTGAGAGGGCAGTAAGATCTCATGTGTGGCTGACCTTCAGGCTCTGCACAAGCAAGAAATGAAGGCATAAACAGGTTTTAAACTGCCTGGTTGAGTCTCTGCAAAGAACGGGAGGTTTTGTTTTGTATTGGATTTGTTTGTTGGTTGGTTTTTGTTTTGGTTCTCGGAATTTAAGGAAATTTCTGTCCAATCACAAATTAATGGGACAGAGTTCAGTGGCCACACACAGCAGAGATCGTGGACCTTACTGAATTAGTTCAAAAGAATCACTACAACAAACATCAACAACAAATCCTGAGGAGGGGAGAGAATGAGGCTTCCTAAGTTGCCACATTAGAATATTCAAAATAGCCGGTTACTAAGAAAAAAGTAAAAGGAAATGTACAGAAACAAGGAAGTACAGCCCATATGTATGAAAAAAGGCTAGAAACTGTCCCTGAAGAAGCCCAGAAAATGAAAATGATGTTTTACCAAATAGAGAATATCAATAAAAAGACAGATATCTAAAAAAAAAAAAAAAAAAGATATTATTTTAAAAGATCCAAACAGAAATCCTGGAGTTGAAAAATACAATAAATGAAGTGAAAATTTCACTAACAGAGCTAAACAGCAGATATAATTAGAGAGAAAAATCAGCAAACTTTAAAATAGGTCAATTAAGATCAAATGAGGAACAGATGAGAAAAAATTAAGAAAAATGAACAAAATCTAAAAGATTTGTGGGATACCATCAAATGTACCAACATATACATAAAGGGAGTCCCAGAAAAAGAAAAAGGGCAGAAAGATTATTTGAAGAAATAATGGCCAAGCACATCCCAAATGTGATGAAAGACATTCAAAAAACCTTAGTTAATGCCAAAGAGGATAAAGTTAAAGAGATCCACACATATATTCCTCATTATCAAACTGTTAAAGACAAAGACCAAAAATTTTTTTTTAATTTAAAAAGAATGCTGAAAGCATCAAGAAAAGCAACTTGTCCCACACAAGGAATCCTGGATAACAATGACTTCTCATCAAAATCATGACCTATTCAAAGTGCCAAAAGAAACCCTGTAAACCAAGAATTCTATTCCCAGCAAAACTATACGTCAGAATGAAAGTGATATGACTGACATAAGAAATAGATGGGCGCCTGGGTGGCTCAGTGGTTAAGCCGCTGCCTTCGGCTCAGGTCATGATCTCAGGGTCCTGGGATCGAGTCCCGCATCGGGCTCTCTGCTCAGCAGGGAGCCTGCTTCCTCCTCTCTCTCTCTGCCTGCCTCTCTGCCTACTTGTGTTCTCTCTGTGTCAAATAAATAAATAAAATCTTAAAAAAAAAAAAAAAAAGAAATAGATAAATTGGACTTTTTCAAAGTGAAAACCTTCTATGCAACAAAAGACATCAAGAAAGTGAAAAAACAATTTAAAAATGGGGGGAATATTTGCAAACCACATATCTGCTAAGTACGTAGTATCCAGAATATTTAAAAAATTTTTACAACTCAACAAAAGGCAACCCAATTAAAAAAACAGACAAAAGAGGGTGCCCGGGTAGCTCAGTTGGTTGTGACTACTTTCAGCTCCAATCATGATCCTGGCGTCCCAGGAGTGAGTCCCACATCAGTTTCCCTGCTCAGCAGGAAGTCTGCTTCTCCCTCTGACCCTCCCCCCTCTTGTGCTCACTCTCTCTCTCTCTCCCTCACCCAAATAAATAAATAAAATTAATGTTAAAAAAAAAAATAGTCAAAGGACTTGAAATGACATTTCTCCAAAGCTATATATACAAATAGCCAATGAGCGCATGAAAAGTTCCTCCACAACCTTAGCCATTAGGAAATGCAAATCGAAACCACAATGAGATACCACTTAACACCAACAGGGATCGCTACATTAAAAAAAGAAAAAGTATGCATGTGCCTGGGTGACCAGTGGGTTAGGAGTCCAACTCTTGATCTCAGCTCAGGTCTTTATCTCAGAGTGATGTTCAAGCCCTGTGCTGGGCTCCATGCTGGGCATAGAGCCTACTGAAAGAAAGAAAGAAAGAAAGAAAGAAAGAAAGAAAGAAAGACGCTAACTGTTGGCGAAGATGTAAAAAAAAAAAAAAGAAAAAGAAAAAAGAAACCCTCAAACTTTGCTGGTAGTAACATAAAATGGTCCAGCTGCTATGGAAAATGGTTTAGTTACTTGCTCCTAAAAAAGTAAAAGAATTACCATAAGTCTCAGCAATTCCAACCCTGTATATATATTCAGGAAAACTGCAAACAGGCACTCAAATACTTGTACACAAAGGTTCACAGCATCACTATTCAAACAGTCAAAAGATAGAATCTGTAAATGTACTAAATATCACGAAATTGCTCACTTTAAAACAGCTACCTTTGGGGTGCCTGGGTGGCTCAGTGGATTAAAGCCTCTGCCTTCAGCTCAGGTCATGATCCCAGGGTCCTGGGATGGAGCCCCACATCGGGGAGGGAGCTGATGGGAGCCTGCTTCCTCCTCTCTCTGACTGCCCCTCTGCCTACTTGTAATCTCTCTCTGTCAAATAAATAAATAAAATCTTTTTTTTTTTTTAAGTTATGTTATAGGAGTTTCACCTCAATAAAAACAAACTGGCAAAATTAACACATTCCCAGATAAACAAAAACAGCTGGTTGCTAGCAGGCCTGCTTCCTAAAGGAAGCCTTTCTAGCTGAAATGAAAGGACAACAGACAGTAATTTGAATCCACATTCAGAAATAAAGAACAATAGTAAAGGTAACTAAATAGGTAATCCTAAATCAACATCAATGTATTTCTGGTAACTCCTTTTTCGATTCGGTTTAAAACATAGTAACATAAAACAATAATTATAAAACCACATCACTGGGAAGACAATGTATAAAGATGTAATTTGTGACAATAACAACATAAGGACAAGAGAGAGTAAACAATATAGAGAAAAAATGTTTCTGTATACTACTAAAATAAAGTTGGCATTAATCCAAAATAGATTATTATAAATTAAAATGTTAACTGTTAACATTTTAGTAACTGCTAAGAAAAGTAAAAACTATACAAAAAAAAAAGAAAGAAAGAAAGAAAGAAACAGGAAGGAAATCAACAGTACCCTAAACGAGAATCAGTCTTAAAAGACAACAATAATACAGGAACTGAGGAACAAAAAAGATATGACATATAGAAAATAGTAAAATGGGGGCACCTGGGTGGCTCAGTCAGTTAAGTGTCTGCCTTTGGCTCAGGTCATGATCCCGGGGTACTGGGATTCAGCCCTGTGTGGGGCTCCCTGCTCAGCAGATTCTGTTTCTCCCTCTCCCTCTGCCCACTAATGTTCTCTCTCTCAAATAAGTAAATAAAATCTTAAGAAAAAAAAAAAAAGAAAACAAAATAGCATTAGTCTTTATCAGTAATCATTTTAAATGAAAATGGATTAGCTTCTCCAATGAAAAGGCAGAAATTGGAGAATTTTAAAAGTGATCCATATATATGCTTTCTACAAGGGTCTCACTTAAGAACCACATACCCAAATAGGCTGAAAGTGAAAAGATGGAAAAAGATATTTCATGTAAAAAACAACCAAAAGAGAGCTATAGAGATCATACTAATATGAAACAAAATAAATTTTTTTTTAAGGTTTTTTATTTGGGGTGCCTGGGTGGTTCAGTCGTTAAGCATCTGCTTTTAGCTCAGGTCTTGATCCCAGAGTCCTGGGATTGAGCCCCACTGGGCTCCCTGCTAGGCGGGAAGCCTGCTTCTCCCTCTCCCTCTCCCTGTTTGTGTTCCCTCTCTTGCTGTGTCTCTGTCAAATACACAAATAGAATCGTTAGTTGGAAACTTCAATACCCCACTTACAGTAAGAGCCAGAACTAGAAAGAAGATCAATGAGGAAATGGAGGAACCAAACAGACATACAGACATCAACAGAATACTTCTTCCCCACAATGCACATTGAACATTCTCTAGGATAGACCCGAACTTAGGACCCAAAATAAATCTTAATAAATTGAAGAAGGCTGTATCTTTTCTGACCACAATAGGATGAAATGGAATTCAGTACCAAAGGCAAATCTGGAAAATGAACAAATATATAGAAATTATACAATGCACTCAAACAACTAAGGGCTCAAAGAAGAAATAAAAATGAAATTTAAAATATTTTCAGATAATGAAAATACAGGATACCAAAAGGTAAGGGATATAGAAAAAACAGTGCTAAAAGGAAAATCTGTAGTTGTAAACACCCACATTAAAAAAGAAAAGGGGAGCCTGGCCAGCTTAGTCAATAGAGCATGCAACTCTTGATCTCGGGTTTTTTGAGTTTAAGCCCCATGTTGGGTGTAGAGCTGAAAGAAAGAAAGATTGATTTTCAGACTGATAACCCAACCTTTCACTTTAAGGAACTAGATAAAACTAAACCCAAAGCAAGAAGGAGGGAAAAAAAATAAAGATTAGAGTAGAAATAAATGAAATGGAGAAGAAAAAAAATAAAAGGATCAATGAAACAAAAAGTTTGTGCTTTGAAATAATAACAAAACTGACAAACCTTTAGCCAGACAGACCAAGAAAAAAAGACGACTCAAATTACTTATAGCTGACATTAGACAGCTGACATTACTGACATTAGTACCAACCCTACAGAAATAAGGATTAGAAGAAAATACTACAATTTTATGCCAGCATATTAGATTATTTAAATGAAATGGATTAATCCCTAGACAAAAGACTACCAAAACTACCAAAACTGATTCAAGACAAAATACAAAATCTGAAATGACCTATAACAAGTAGGGGTTTGAATCAGTAATCAAAAAATTTCCAACAAACATGGGGCAGCTGGCTGGCTCAATTGGTAGAGCATGTGACTCTTGATTTCAAGGTCCTGAGTTCAGGCCCCATGTTGGGTATGGAGCCCACTTTAAAAAAAGAAAGAAAGGGGTGCCTGGGTGGCTCAGTGGGTTAAAGCCTCTGCCTTCGGCTCAGGTTACGATCCCAGGGTCCTGGGATCGAGCCCGCATGGGGCTCTCTGCTCAGCAGGGGGCCTGCTTCCTCCTCTCTCTCTGCCTGCTTCTCTGTGATCTCCATCTGTCAAATAAATAAAATCTTAAAAAAAAAAAAAAAAAAAAGAAAGAAGAAAGAAAGAGAAAAAAATCCAACAAAGAAATGCCCAGGACCAGGTGGTCACTGGTGAATCCTACCAAATGTTTAAAGAATGAATGCCTATCCTCAAAGTCTCCCAAAAACTTGAAGCAAAGCGAACACTTCCTAACTCATTCTAAAGATGTCACACAAAAAGAAAACTACAGACCAATACCTCTTACAAATACAAATGCAAAAATACTAAACAAAATACTAAGAAACTGAACCCAGCAGCATATTAAAAGGATACACACCATGACCAAGTGGGAGTTATCCTAGGAATACAATGGCGGTCCAACATTAATATGACCATACTAACAGAGTAAAGGAAAGTGAGCATCTTAATTAATGCAGAAAAGGCCCTTGACAAAATCCAACACCTTTCATCATAAAAGTACTCAACAGACTAGGAACCGAAGTGAATTTCCTCAACCTGATAAAGGGCATCTACAAAAACCCACAGCTAACATAGGTAATTGTGATAGCATGGATGCTTTCTCCCTAAGATTAGAAACAAAACTAGGATGTCCATTCTCACAATTTCTATTCAACACTGTACAAAAAGTTGTAGCTGGGGCAATTAGGCAAGAAAAAGAAAACCATCCAAATTAAAAAAAAAAAAGTTAAAACACTCTCCGTTTATAGAAGCCATGATCTCCTATGTGGAAAATCCTACAGAATGCACACACACACACACACACACACACACACCAATTACAGCTATAGCAAGGTTGCAAGATACAAGAAAATCAGTTGTATTTCTATACACTAACAATGAAAAATCCAAAAATGAAATTAAGTTAACAACTTCCCCTGCAATAGTATCCAAAAGGATAAAATACTTAGGAAGAAATTTAACTCAGGAGGTGCAAGATTTATACAATTAAAGCTACAATTGTTGAAGAATTTAAGAAATTCTTTGTTGAAAGAAATTAAAGACACCGGGCACAATTATACATAAAAGAAACACGTTGGGCCTAGGTAGAGATTCTACCCATTGCTATGCAAAAAGTTTGTCAGGTGTAGATATTTTCCACAGCTGTCTTAGTGCAAGGACATAATGAAATAGGTTAGGCCTAACAGGAATTACCCTGTCACATCCATACTACCTTCAAGATCAAAGAGCAACCTTCAAGGACAAATTTAGAAGTAAATCTTATAGCATCCTATTATCTAATGATAACATGGAAAAAAGCAGCAACAGACTCACAAGAAAGTAAAATATAAAGCCCAGAGAAGCAACCATCTCCATACGTCACTTCCCCATACACTGAGTTTGCAATAGGAGAAAGTGCAGGGTACACTTACTAAACTATTGCTTCTACCCATCCAAGTACTTATCAAATAGTATTAAACATCCAGGTAAGCCGGTGGGGCAACAGGAGACAATCTTTTCATCATTCTATCCCCAAAACCTAGCAAAGTGCTGGAACATGATAGGGGGCTCAATGCAGATTTATTGAATGAATGAACTTTATAACAGTGAGTCACGGGAGAGCTCACATAAAACTGTGCCTTGAAAGGCAAGTGGGATACAGACAAGTAAAAATAAGGGGGGGGGGGATGAAAACATTAGCAAAGGTAATAGAACAAGAGTTAGTACACAGGACTCTATACTTCCGGACTCATCCTGATTAGAACCTCCCAAACGCGCGTCTCCATAGAGCCCTCACTTTACATTTCCACTAGTACTCCCTTCACTACACTCTTAAAAATAAATAAATAGATAGATAGATAAATAGGAGTTAGAGAAAAAAGAGCAACCACAATAACGCATTTTGCTGAGGGGAAAAGTAGATACGTTACTCTGAACCTGGAAGGTTGCAAGAATTCTGAACTTGGATCTTGGGGCCATTCTTACTTCAAATAACTCCCATACATATTTCAAACTCAAACTATCTACGGTCTTTATGCCAGAAATATTTCCATGCACCAATAATCATTTCATCAACAAATCCTTTATCTCTCTAAATCAAACGCTGATTCCCCCATACGCTCTCCAATCTAATACCACAGACTCAGGGAATTCCAGTTTCTGCAGAGGCTCTCAGAAGACACGCCGTCTCCGGTGCGCAACGCCTCTGTACAGCCGGATCGCCGGATCCCGCCAGTCTTCCTCATCCCAGGCATTTCAAACTCCGCACCACGCCACACCCTGGCTTCAATCAGGTGGCTTTCCCGAACCCCTCAGTAAATCCATCCATCTCGTCCCGGTGTTCCCGAGCACCCAATGCCCATTCATTCACGAAGAGCCCTTACTTGCGAGACAGGACGGAGCAGGACCCCAAGATTCCGAGGCGGGCTGCGCAGGTTCGTCCGCGCCGCCACCCTTGCCCCGCGCCCCCCTCCGCCCCACACGCTCCCAGGCACCGCATGCTCCACGCACACCAAGAACCCCGAGGCTCACGCTGTTTGTCCCTCCATTCCCGCCAGCCCTGGGAGGCTGGTACCGCCGGGAGTGCAGGGGGCGCTGAGGAAGGAGTGGAGGAAGCGGCACCACTGGCCCGCAGTGCCCGAGGGTTCGCAGACCCGGAACTGGACCGCCGTCGGGCTCCCGCCGCAGAAGCCCCTACACGCACGCCTCCCCCTGAAGCCCAACCGATCCCACCTTTACGCTCAGCATCGCTGTCGGCGTCGCTCCCAAAGAGGTCCTCCATATCCGCCATTGCCCCGCTCGTCTGCCGCTGCCTCGGCTGGGGGCGGCTCCGCGACTGTTTTTACGGCACGGAACCAACGAAACGCGACAGTGTCGCAAAGATGCGCTAAAAGGCTGCTTTCGTCCTGTGACCTGGTTTCCCCTGCAATTGGAACCTACCCTTGTTCACTGTTATTATACGTCCACACAGGGGACAAGTCCCGCCTTTTAGTCGATATCTGTTTCTGTTTGCAAGGACTCTCGTCGAGGGTGGGGCGTCCCCCGTCTGGGTGTCCGCGGAGTGGGTGGTGCTCGAGGCGCTGTGCCGAAGGGCCCTCAGACCGAGTTAAACCTGCCAGGATTCGGGCCTGAAGTCCTTTGTTTCATATGGACCATGTTGACCTCAAAATGTTGAGCGCCAAAGCGCGTTTCGTGTAGGTTCTACCAATTGCTATTTACCGTATTAGTCATTAAAAGCAATTAAAGTAAATATATTCAAATATTAAGTTTAAATTCAAAGTGTTTAAATAACTCACATAAATAGCATTTTAAAATATTCTTTCCGAAACCAAAAAATTAGCAGAGTGGAGTCGTTTTACAGTTTTTAAAATATCTTTAATGTCTGACTTCAAAGAAAACAGCTCAATTCTCATAGCTGCTTCTACGTTCAGTCTGCTGAGAAATGTTTTGGTTGAAGCTTTTGGATGAAGAAAATCTGGCCTCAAAGAGATATGTACGTAATTAAGGAGAGGGAGGATCTCTCTGGCTTCTTGAAAGGGTTTTCCTCAGACCACTTTCTGAAAACCGGCAGCTATAAGAGCAGTGTATCTCAAAAAATTTTCCATCTTAACCCAGTACACAACTGATAAAATGAAATAAGTATTTCACAAAACAATACTTCCTTTACCGCTAAAATACAGTCTGAGATTTACTGTACTCTTTTCTTCTATTTCAGCTTTTGTTTTGTTTCGGTTCTAATGCCCGCAAGCGGTACACCCACTACATTGCTTTCATGATTTACTAGTGGATTGCAACCTGCAGCTAGAAAAACACTGTTCAGAGGGTTCCATTGTGTTTATTTTGCTGGCAAAAAGTTTTATTTTGGTAGGAAATGTGTCTATAATTGTACGTTATAAAATCAGACTGTAAGAGAATTTTCATAATAGGTTAGTGCTAGGTAAACCCTCTTTATAGAAGCTTAAAGAAATGAAGTGACTTGCACATGTTAAAGATTAGGTCTTTTTAAGAAAGCTTATATTTTGGTTTTTAAAAATGTACATCTTGTGTTAAATTATTATCTGATTAGTCTCATATAAGAGTTTTCATGTTGGATAGGCAACAATGGATTTTTAGTTTGGAGATTATGAGGTAGGTTTTTGTTGCAAATAATGACCAGGGTCATTGGGCAAGGGTTCAGATGGGCAAGAAGTGGGACCTGATATGTTATCAATCCTAGAGCAGTTGTGTATAAAGTGGAAAATGTAAGACTGGGTAGATGGGATCACTTTAAAACTTTCTGACTACTGGAAAGATAAGTATTTGATTGTGATTCAATTTCATTTTCATTCAGAGTACGATCTTTGAAAAGTGCACTTATTAAATCTCAACAAATTGAATTATAGTGAGGCTGACTGAATCACCATGCCTATATTCATGACTAACAGAATTTGTGTTTATTTCATATGACTACTGCAAAACAAATAACTTCTAGTACTTTAATTTTTTGTTGTTTTGTTATACTTTATTGTCGGAGGCAGGCCCCTGGCCAGGGCGGCCTCCGCCATTAAAAGATGGCGCCTGGCTAGTTGCCAGGTTAGGATTGCCTCGGGAGACTAAGCAGAACGCCCAAAGAGGAAGTAAACAGCATTGGTTGCTAGCGAAGTTGTTCATTTAGGTGCACAGCCTGATTCGCTCGCTCCTGTACCCTGCTCGCTGATTGGTCATGTAAGCGTATATAAGTGTGTAGACTTGAGGAAATAAAGAGAGAGAAGATGCATCCGAACCAGGCTTCTTGTCGTCTTTGCGGGCCGAGGGCGATAAATGGCGCCGAAACCCGGGAACTAAATAAAGGAATCTTGCAAGGTAATCCGCAGGAAAGCGGGGAGTAAAGGTCCGCAGGTAAGCGGGGACATTAGCCACATTCAAAAGTGGGAATTCCGCGGTAAAGCGGGGAGTAAAAATAGAAAAACCTTGCAAGGGAGAAGTCAGCAGGTAAGCGGGGTAAAACCACGACAAAGGTGGTGGGAAACTTGTACAAGACCGCAACAAGAAGCGGGGCGGCCATAGAGCCGGGATTTTCTTATCCAAACCACAGGTAAGCGGGGAAGGGACCACGATCAAAGTGGTGGGAATCTTGTACAAGTCCGCAATAAGAAGCGGGGCGGCCTTAGAGCGGAATTTAGCGGCGAGTCTTTAACGTCCGTGTCTGTTGTATCTGAAGTATCTAAAGTGCGGTTGGAAGGGTCTTTAGAAGACCTGCTGAAAGCCAATGGAACTCCACTAAAAGCAAAAACTGCTCGGGCCTTTTTGAATACAGTGGAAAAGGCGGCTCCATGGTTCCTAGATGAAGGCTTGCTTAACATACCTCAATGGGACCACTTAGGGGAGGATTTGAAGAAACAGGACAATATGGACCTTAGTCTGGGGATGCCTGGTGGGGCCTAAACCCAAATGTGAATCAGCTCTACAAGAGGGAGCAGAGGCATTGGAGGAAGTGAAAGAAGAGAATTTGTCTTTGCCATTGAGGACCCGGTGCAACAGGCGAGACATTATCATAAACTGTTCTATGTGAATGCTTTAACTCTTTGCCTCAAATTTAACATAACAAAAGCACAGGCACGGGACATAGTAGTCTCCTGCAGAAATTGTGTGATCTTACTACCTGCACCGTTCTTGGGGGTTAATCCTAAGGGTTTGTTACCTAATCATATATGGCATATGGATGTCACACATGTTTCAGAATTTGGAAAGTTAAGATATGTTCATGTCTCTGTAGATACCTGCTCTGGAATAATTTTCACCTCAGTGCATACGGGGGAAATATCCAGAGATGTTATCGCCCATTACCTACAGGCTTTTGCAGCATGGGGAAAGCCACGCCAATTAAAGACAGATAATGGTCCAGCCTATAGCCCACAACCCTTTAAAGCCTTCCTACAACAACCTGACATTGACTCGATACATGGAATACCCTATAACCCACAAGGACAAGGTGTTGTGGAGCGCGCGCATCTTACAATAAAAAATGCGCTTTATAAACAAAAAGGGGGAATAGGGGACACCTTCAGGTCCCCTAAAGATAAGCTCAACACCATTCTCTTTATTTTGAATTTTTTAACGTTGAACAAAACGGGTAAATCAGCTGCAGACAGACATGCAAGTGATGCTGCTGCTTCCCCTAAGCCTTTAGTACTTTGGAGGGACATCCTCACAGGAAAGTGGAATGGACCAGACCCAGTGTTAGTATGGAGTAGGGGGTCTGTATGTGTTTTTCCACAGGAAAAGGAGGCTCCAATTTGGATCCCAGAGCGGCTGGTGCATGCAGCCTTGCCTCCAAACACCAGTCATGATGCTGAAGATGCTGATGATCACTCTGGGGATGCTATACCTCCTGTGGCAGACTCAAGCCAGAGAGCTGTGGGCAGTGGTTAAAGCATGGCTATATCCTTTACCAGTGACTAACTCTTCTCTCATATTCCCTCCTCTCCCTTTGATGCATGGCAGGTCTGTAACTTGCTAGGAGCATGTACTGATATCTCAGCAGTGTCCATGTTAAATGGTGGCAAATTCCTCAACTGTTCTTATAAACAAAATGACTCTAGTATCTTTGAGACAACAGTTAATGTGTCTTGTATTACTTATCAGCCCACTCCCATATGGGTCTCGCCACCATTCCTTTTCCTCGTAACAAATGCTAGCGAGCTGAATGATACATTGAATTGCACTAAGAATTGCTATCTTTCCCAGTGCTGGAATGTCACGGCCTTCAAGCTGGCTGTGATTATGCGTATCCCTACCCATGTTCCTATCCCAGTTTCCATTCCAGAGGACAAGTTACCAGTGGTGCTATCCAGAAAGAAGAAAGATTTTGGTATCACAGCCGCCGTTGTGACAGCATTGGCTATATCTACAGCAGCTGCCACGGCAGCAGCAGTCTCGCTTGCTGCAACTATACCCACTGCGGAAGCTGTGAACACCTTTGCAGAAGGAACGGCGGCTGCCCTTCAAACATAGACTCAGATAAATGCACATCTGCAAGCAGGAATCCTGATAGTCAACCAGAGAGTGGATTTGGTTCAAGAACAAGTGGACATATGGGGGGCCCTATTGGGACTGGGATGTATAGTACCCTTCCCGGCAATTTGTGTAACTCCCATAGCCTATACTAATATGAGTGACTTACAGAATGTCTCCCGACAGCTCTCCCAATACTTGCGGAGGAATTAGTCTGCAGAATTCCAAAACTATACTCAGCACCTGCTACTGGGAATAACAAGGATAAATAACACCAGAGGTGAGCTTGCAACCCTCCCAGAGATAATCAAAACATTGCAAGATGTGTTAACCTTTACGAAACAATGGGCTAGCGTAATTGGTCTGATGACAATCCTCATAGTGGGCTTGATTCTGCTAGTAAGGAAACTGCAAATTTGGAGGTGACAGCAACATAGGCAACAGCAAGCCATGGTGCAGGCCTTGTTAGCCATCGAGGCTGGGACATCCCCCCAAGTGTGGCTAAGTATGCTGGATCGGTAGTCAGCGACGGGTAAGATTGGTGGGGGAAATATACTAACCTAAGACAGGACGCAGATCATTGATATCTGCCGTCTGATGACGGGTAAGGATATTCCCCGCCACTGACAACCTAAGACAGGCACGATCCCTGCCATAAAAGAAAAAAGGGGGAGATGTCAGAGGCAGGCCCCTGGCCAGGGCGGCCTCTGCCATTAAAAGATGGCGCCAGGTTAGGATTGCCTCGTGAGACTAAGCGGAACGCCCAAAGAGGAAGTAAACAGCATTGGTTGCTAGCGAAGTTGTTCATTTAGGTGCACAGCCTGATTCGCTCCCTCCTGTACCCTGCTCGCTGATTGGTCATGTAAGCGTATATAAGTGTGTAGACTTGAGGAAATAGAGAGAAGAGAGAAGATCCATCCGAACCAGGGTTCTTGTCATCCTTGCGGGCCGAGGGCAATACTTTATGCTGATTATTGTTCTTCTATTCATTGTCTTTCTTAGTACAGAATACAATATATTCAGTTAGATTTTAGCCAAATCAATCACAGTCATTGATACACTGCTTGCCTGAGGCTACACTCAGGTCACTTTCACTGATGTTTGGAGTATTAAAATAATCTTTCCACTTACTGCCAAAGACAGAGAAGTTCATCCTATTGGGCTTGTGTTTGATTCATTTAAATTTGGGTGTTAAGATTATCTCTTGATTTGCTTCCAGGGATAGAGAACTTCATCTATTTGATGTGTGATTAAATAAAAGAACTGCAGAGCAGCCTTACCTTGTTTCCAAATTTTTAAGAGGTTGTCTTTTTTTTCCCATTTTCTGCCTTTGTGTGGTGAAGATAGATCCTCAAAATTGTGACCTTTGAGACAATACAATACCCCCAAAGAACAGAGATTCAACCAGATTGATTACACAGCACCACACATTTATTGTATCATTACAAACATTTTTACAAGGTAGCAGTACCTTAAAGATTTATAAAATATATACTAACATCAAGTTGCAAAACAGTACAACATCTTAAAGAGTTAGAGGGAAAGCAACAGCTTGATTAAACAATGCATTAATTGAAATTTCACTCCATTTATGGTTAACTGCCATGCCACAGGAGGATCATGTGACTTATTTCTGAGTACTGTGGAAGGAGCTAGCCTTTAAAAGGAACAGGTTGATCTGAACTAGAGAGGAAGAGAGAAGTGCTAAGTTTCTGTCTATAGCAGTAAGTTAACAATGGGGCAGCTTCTTTCTTCCTCTCTTTCTTTCTAAGATTTTATTTATTTATTTGACACAAAAGGTAGGCAGAGAGAGAGGGAGGAAGCAGGCTCCAACCCCAGGAACCTGCGATCATGACCTGAGCTGAAGGCAGATGCTTAAGGAGTGAGCTGCTGAGGTGTCCCTGAGGCAGCTCATTTCTTGGAAGATGTGGAGTATTCACTCATAGACTGCCTTTATTTGATTCTTTACTGAATGGGGGCCCTGCAGTTGGTGCTATAGGAATGTTATAAAATATGAGCAAACATGGTTTCTCTCTATATATGTTGTTAGTATATATTTTATATATATACTAGAAACCATGTTTCTATATATAGAGAGAAACCATGTTTGCTCATATTTTATATATATAATATTTATATATAGTTATATATTTATATATTTTTTAATTTATAAAAATAAATGAGTTTGAGAGAAATGAAATATATAGGCTAAACATCTGGGGAATTTAAATTTTAGAAGTAAATTATAAAACATGTATAGTTTGGGGCACCTGGGTAGTGCAGCCCATTGAGTGCCAGACTCTTGATTTCTGCTCAAGTTGTGATCTCAGGGTCCTGAGATCCAGTCTTGTGTCTGTCTCCACGGTGTGTACACAGTCTGCTCGAGATTCTCTCTCCCTCTCCCTCTAGTCTCTCCCTCCCCTCTTTCCTCTCTCTGTCTCTCTCCCTCTCGAATAAATAAATCTTAAAAAGAAAAACAAAACTTGACATACAGGCACTGAAGAATGGAAAGTCAGAAAACTACCAACATGAGTGGTGGTTAGTCAGAAAAGGTCTCTTGGTCTGAATGTCTGTGTCCCCTTAAAATTCATGTTGAAATCCTAATGACAAAGTGATGATATTAAGAGGATGCCAGGGAAGTTTGGGAGGTGGTTAGGTCATGAGGGTGGAGCCTTCATGAGTAGGATTAGTATTCTTATAAAAGAAGCCCCACAGAACTCCCTAGCTATTTCCAACATGTGAGGACACAGCAAGGAGGTCCTGGCCATGAATCAGAAAGAAAAGAAGCCTCTTCACCAGAACACAGTCATACTGGCACCTTGATCTTGGACCTTCCAACCTCCAGAACTATGAGAAAAAAATTTGTTAGTGTGAGCTGCCCAGTCTGTGGTATTTTGTTAAAGCAGTTGCAATTGACTCAGGTTGATTCAAGCTAGATTACCGAACTAATGGGAAGGAACCCAGTTTTCAGAATATAAAATTGAGCAGAAAGTAAAATTCAGCCAAGCAAAACTTCTGTTAGTTTAATCAAATCTATTCCCTCATATACATGACTTTCCAGAACACTGTAGATAAAGAGAATATTTATCAGCTGACATAGAAAGGATCTAGGATTAAAATGACATTGGACTTCTCAACAATGCTTCTGAAAGTTAGGAAACAAAATCCTGAAGGGAAACGATCCATTCTCAAATTCTATATCAGTCAACATATCATTAAATACAAGGCAAGAATAATGTGTGTGTATGAATTCTGTGTAAGCCAGCCTCTATGTAAGCAGTCTAACTGCCCTGAGGCTGCTGCCATGCTATGAAGAAGCCCAAACTAGACACACACGAGACCAAAAGGTGAGTCTCTCTCCTTTTTTTTTTTTTTAAAGATTTTATTTATTTATTTATTTGACTGACAGAGATCACAAGTTGGCAGAAAGGCAGGCAGAGAGAGAAGGGGAAACAGGCTCCCTGCTGAGCAGAGAGATGGATTTGGGGCTGGATCTCAGAACCCTGAGATCATGACCTGAGCCGAAGGCAGAGGCTTTAACCCACTGAGCCACCCAGGCACCCCAGGAGAGTCTCTTAATAACAAAGAAATACCTTAAAGAGAGATAGAGAGACCTAACCAGCCCTTAGCTGCTGTAGAATTGCTGTTGTTCCAGCTCCATCTGAATACAACCTCAGTGGGAGACCCCAGGACACCAATGCCCAGCTCAGCCTTTCTGAAATTCCTATCTCACACAATCTAGAATACAATTAGTGGGCGTTGTGGCAGAGTACCACTATGTTTTGAAGTAGTTTGTTATATAACAATAGCAACTGGAAGAGTTACTAAAACATTTTACAATCTATGAATTGTGACCCTCCAAAATGAAGAACTAAACAAGGAAGAGAAAGTTTTAGGGGAAAAGGAAACTCAATATTGGAAAGGGGCAAAAGTTAGGGCGCTTGGGGGGCTCAGTCAGTGGAGCAACCGATTCTTGATTTCAGGTCTTGATCTCAAAGTCATGAGTTCAAGCCCCATGTTGGGTGTAGAGCCTACTTTAGGAAGAAAGAAAGAAAGAGGAAAGAGGAAAGAAAAAGGCAAAAAGAATCCCTATTATCCTAGAAGGCTGCTGGTCCTGAATGGAGCAAGAGGACAGAAGTCTCCAAGAGAGAACAGCCTGAGAAGAAAATGAAGCTAATAGAATACCTGCTAGATTCACCCATCAGTAGGGATTTAAGTGCCTTCTCTATGCCAGAAACTACTGTAGGCACTTGAGATACAACAGAGAACAAAATAGACAAGCATCTGTTCTCAGAACTTGCATTTTGGTGGAGGATGCGACACAATATAGGAATATACTAATAAATTTATGAATACATACACTTTCAGTTTTGTATATTTATATCTGATGTGTATGAATATTTTGAATGGATATTTTTCTGTAATTCATATATAAAAACTTGTACCTGACACATTAAAGCGAAGCAAACAGAAAACCAAGACAATCATTACCTCCAAGAAAAAGAAAATGAATGTACATAAAGAGAGCTATGTAGCTCAACTGGTAATAATTAAAACAGATAACACATAATACCTAAGACTTGTTCTAGGTATGGTTTTGAGTACTTTTTATATAGGTCCACGGTCTTTTATCTGAAACTCTTAGAGCCATATAGTGTCAAAATTCAGATACTTTCCCAGATTTTAGAAAGGGAATAGAGCACATTTATAACCTTTATTACTCAAAACATCCAATTATGTCTAAGGAATATACTAATTCAAAATTAAATTTCTATGGTAAAGTGTACAAAAATCCAAACTGAGAGGGATAAATAGAACTTTAAGCATCTTTTTTTTTTTTTAAGATTTTATTTATTTGGGCGCCTGGGTGGCTCAGTTGGTTAAGCAACTGCCTTCGGCTCAGGTCATGATCCCAGCGTTCTGGGACTGAGTCCCACATCGGGCTCCTTTGCTCAGCAGGGAGCCTGCTTCTCCCTCTGCCTCTGCCTGCCATTCTGTCTGCCTGTGCTTGCTCTCTCTCCCTCTCTCTCTGATAAATAAATAAATAAATAAATAAATAAATAAATAAATAAAAAGATTTTATTTATTTGACACAGAGAGAGAGATCACAAGTAGGCAGAGAGACCGGCAGAGAGAGAGGGAGAAGCAGGCTCCCTGCTGAGCAGAGAGCCTGCTGCGGGGCTCAATCTCAGGACCCTGAGATCATGACCTGAGTTGAAGGCAGAGGCTTAATCCACTGAGCCACCCAGGTGCCCCAAACTTTAAGCATCTTTAAGTCAGTTCCAGGAAGCATTTGCCATCAAATGTTACACACTTTCCATTTCTGAGCTTTTTAGTTTTCAGGATTGTGAATAAGGGTTTCTGGGCCAGAACTAAGCATTCAATCCTATTATATTCTTATTTTATACATAAGGAACCTGAAGGAAACACAGAGAACCTAAGCAGCTTTGCCCTTGGTTACATAGCTAATAAGACTAGCTTGGTCATGATTATGTAAATACTGAGTTTAATAGTACTATTGGACTTTTAAAATGTCACACACACACACTCTTAATTTTAGTGGAGACTATTTTTATGTTTTAATATGGAAAGATTCAAGACACATGAGTTCAGAGGTAAAAACATTCTAAATAGCGTGTATATAAAGGTACCATCAAATTTTAAATGTGTGTGTGCAACATGTAAATGAATACAATGCCTCTAGAAGACTGCAACAGAAGCCGAAACATAGATGAGAAGCTAGGGGACTGGTGGAGAGAAGAGAAACCTCACTTTTCACTGTGTACTTTTCTTTTTTCTTTCTTTTTTTTTTCCCCCAAGATTTTATTTATTTGACAGAGAGACGCCAAAAGAAAGAACACAAGCAGGGGGAGTGGGAGAGGAGAAGCAGGCTTCCCGTCTGCTGAGCAGGTCATGATCTCTGCCCTGTAAGGTTAAGTCTCAAGTTGGGCTCCCTGCTGGCTATAGAGCCTGCTTAAGATTCTCCCTTTCCAGGGTTCCTGGGTGGCTCAGTGGGTTAAAGCCTCTGCCTTCGGCTAGGTCATGATCCCAGGGTCCTGGGATCGAGCCCCGTATCGGGCTCTCTGCTCGGCAGGGAACCTGCTTCCTCCTTCTCTCTCTCTGCCTGCCTCTCAGCCTACTTGTAATCTCTGCCTGTCAAATAAATAAATAAAATCTTAAAAAAAAAAAAAAAGAAAAGATTCTCCCTTTCCTTCCCTCTCCATCCACACTCTCCCCACCCCCAGTCTCTCCCTCTCTTAAAAAAAAAGTTATTGGAGTGTAAAACTAATTACCTCATGGAAGAGTTTTCAGGCTACCAAGAAAAAGACAGAAATATACATCTCATAATAAAATAAAATAACCTGTTTTCCAAAATGGTAGCAGCCCCTTTCCCAAGTCTCTTTCCTCTCAGCATCGTTAATCTAACTCACTTTTGTAAGATTTGATCGTCAACTCCAGAGCACTAGTCAATGACTGTTCCCTATGCAAATGAGAGTTTGGACAGCAAATACAAGCTTGTAACTTGTCCCAGTTTACTTCCTATGAAAATCTGCCTTACGTTGAGGGGAAAAAAGAAGAAAAATAATGAGTCAGGTAATGATTCGTTTCTTAGGACTGAAGCAAAAGTTGCCCTTTCGAAACCTTTGCTCTTGAATCTCAGTTGATTTAGAGAGTGGCTTCCTTGAATAGGTAGGATTTAAGTTTCTCCCTGAAGCTTCAGGGTTACCAGGGAGCTATGTCCTTAAAAGACCTATGCAGCGAACACACGAGGTTGATGCACTCAACACTGGAAGAGCCAGAACACCAACTACCTACTGGGGGAAGGAATTATTAGGAACAAAGAAAGGAGCACAGGGAAAGAAGAGGCGGGGCCCTGTGCTTGTGGGTGTTAGTAGAGGAAACCGAGTGAGTAAAGCCGCATGTGGCAAGGATACCAAAGAAGCAAAATGAGAAGCACAAGGAAGGAAAAAAAAGAAGGAGAAATAGATTATAGAGACAAAGGGAAAGGAGGAACCATCCACAAGAGAAGAGAATGGGGTGGGGGGGAGCATTCTTTTTAAAGAACAGAATAAAACAGGACCAAGGTAGGGGGAATATTGAAACAAAAGTGGGAAAGCACTCCCAACATTATAACGGAAGAGGCAGACAAAAAAAGGTAGGAGAGGTGCCAACCAGTATGTTTACAAATCAAAAGGAAACTAGTAAAACAGATTCGGCGCAAACCTAAAACAAAACGGAAAACGTGACTTTACAATAAAGCTAATCAATCTCTTCACTGGATTTCCTTATTCAATTGGTTCTTTTAGAGTCAGGTGAAAACACAGTACAAATGCGAAGATATCATCTCACTGTCGAATGGGAGATCCTGGCATGCAGGCTGTATCTGGGTCTCAACATACTTCCTGTAATCTGCAGACAGATTACTAAAGGAGATACACTGTCTTTCCCATTTGCAATTGCAATTATTTAAATCCCGTATTAAAACCCTTAGCAGTAATATGGCAAAAGGCCACAAGATGGTGATGGTATACCCTGGAGAGACCTTATTCTTCAGCAAAATGAGGCTCACGCGCACACACACCCACACGCTCTTATCGGCTTTTCCTTAATAAAAAATTGGTTAGTGGAGGGAGAGTGGCACGAAGAAGAGATCTGGGGGCGCCTGGGTGTCTCAGTGGGTTACAGCCTCTGCCTTAGGCTCAGGTCATGATCTCGGGGTCCTGGGATGGAGCTCCGCATCGGGCTCTCTGCTCAGTAGGGAGCCTGCTTCCCTCTCTCTCTGCCTATTTGTGATCTCTGTCAAAAAAAAAAAAAAAAAAAATCTGTAAAACATTAACTTTAGATACTCATAAAAGTACTTCCTTTAACAACATTTAGAAGTACTTACCTATTTGGTTTCTCTGTTTTTCTTAATTAAAAAAAAAAAAGCAGTACTCTTAACACTGGTAAACACCAAGAAAATTCTTTCTGTATCTAATTATTATGTATCTATTGATAAAGTGATACCTTTGAATAAAGTAACTATTACTTTTGGGGAAATTTCAGTTTTTTCTCTTGGGCTCCGTAAATTGAAATATTCCTGGAATCCAGTAAAGATTTTATTTCCTTGACTGAAGTTTATTTTCTTATTCATTAAGGAAATGACAAGCAGAGTTAATCCCATAAATGGGTGACATTTTATGTTGATGATGATTCCTGTTGATGTATGTGTCCCTTTAATTTTCCAACTTGCAAACACACATATGCCTACTTTTTATCTGCCATTTAACACAGAAACAAAATTTGGAAGGGGAAATAAGGTAGAATCCTGGGTCTAAAATGCTAAAGAAGAAACTAATGGGAAAATAGTGTAAAGGTATTTTTGAGAGCTATGAGACTTTATTTCCAAAAACAATAGTAGTCAGAGTCGTTAGAAGTATTTTTTTTCTTTTCAGCAGGAAGTAGATTCTTAAAAGTCTTAAGTTCCAAATACTGACCTAAATCTGATAATATGTATCAAAATACCATAAACATATTCTTACCTTTGACTCTGTAATTCCATATCAAGATTTTATCTTGGGAAAATAAGAAATTTGCATGACAATGTTCAAGGGTATGTATTATAGCATTATTAGAATTTTTTTTAAGATTTTATTTTTTTATTTGACAGACAGAGATCACAAGCAGGCAGAGAGGCAGGCGGGGAGGTGGTAGGCAGGCTCCCCACTGAGCAGAGAGCCCGATGTGGGACTTGATTCCAGGACCCTGGGATCATGACCTGAGCCGAAGGCAGAGGCTTTAACACTGGGCCACCCATGTGCCCCTGTATTATAGCATTATTTATAGAAATGAGAAATACTGGAAACACCATAGTAGGGAATGGATCAAGTAAATTATCAGACATCCATAAACTGAAATCCTTTAAATTATGCAATTATTTAAAATTATGTTTTTCAGGGCATTGTCAGATACTGGTGAAAGTAGTATAAAAATAAGACAACCTTTTGAAAGGGCAATTTGGTATCATCTATTTAAATTGTAAATGGGTGTATATACTTTGAGTCAACATTTCCATGTTTAGATATTTATCCCGAGAAAATGACAGATATGCAAATATATATGAACAAAATGTTTACTGGAAGTTTGTTTATAATAGCCAAAAATGGTAACCTATCAAAACACCCATCTGTGGAGGATTATTTAAATGAATTATTATGCAGTCAGACAGTGAACTACTAAGTGGCAAGGATTAAATAAGTGAATGTATATTGAAGAGAGGAGCATTATATATTGTTGGATTGCCAAACCCAGTTAGAAAATGGGATTTTTTTTTAACTGTATGGGGGTTCCTCAAAAAATTTAAAATAGAACTAGTATATGATTCAGCATTTCCACTTCTGGGTATATATCCAAAGGAAATGAAATTGCTATCTCTAAGACATTTACACCCCCATATTCATGGCAGCAGTATTTACAGTAGCCAAGACAGGGGAAAAAACTTGTGTCCATCAGCACATGAGTGGATAAAGAAAGTGTGGTAAATATACAATGGACTATTATTCAGCCATAAAAAAGAAGGGAATCCCATCATGGCCAACATGGATGAAACATAAGGACATTATGCAAAGTTGAAATAAATCAGACAGAGGAAAACAAATACTAAATGATCTCCCTTATATATTAAAGAAAGAGGAGGAGGAGGAGGACGGGGAGAGGGAGGAGAAAGGGGAGAAAGAGGAAAGGGAGGAGGGAGAGGAGGAGGAGGAGAAGGTGGAGAAGAAGAAGAACTTATAGAAGCAGAGGAGACTGATGGCTGCCAGAGTCTGGGGAGGTGGGTAAGGGCAGGAGGAGAGGTCAAAAGGCACAAATTTCCATTTATAAGATGAATAAGTCCTTGGGATGTAATGTAAAGGATGGTGACTATAGTTAAAAATATTGAATTGTGGGATACCTGGGTGGCTTAATTGGTTAAATATCTCCCAGGGTCCTGGGATCAAGTCCCACATGAAGCTCCTTGCTCAGCAGGGAACCTATTTCTCCCTCTGCCTGCAGCTCCCTTGCTTGTGCTCTCTCTGACAAATAAATAAAATCTTTAACAAAAATATTGAATGTAGGGACATCTGATTGGCTCAGCTTTGAGTACACAACTCTTGATCTTAGGGTTGTGAGTTCAAACCTCACATTGGGTGTAGAGATTACTTAAAAGTAAAATAGTTTTTTAAAAGTCTTTATTTATTTATTTTTATGTTTTATTTTTATTTTATTTTATTTATTTTTTTTTAAAGATTTTTATTTTTTTATTTACTTGAGAGAGAGAGAGTGAGAAGGTGAGAGAGGAGAAGGTCAGAGGGAGAAGCAGACTCCCCGTGGAGCTGGGAGTCCGATGCGGGACTCGATCCCGGGACTCCAGGATCATGACCTGAGCCGAAGGCAGTCGTCCAACCAACTGAGCCACCCAGGCGTCCCTGTTTTATTTTTATTTTTATTTATTTATTTGACAGAGAGATCACAAGCAGCAGGCAGAGAGAGAGGGGGAAGAAGGCTCCTCGCTGAACAGAAAGCCTGATGCCGTGCTCAACCCCAGGACCCTGAGATCATGACCTGAGCCAAAGGCAGAGGCTTAATCCACTGAGCCACCCAGGCGCCCCAAGTCTTGATTTATTTGAGAGAGAGAGAGAGAGAGAGCATGAAAGGACAGAGAGACAAGTAGACTCCCCACTGAGAGCACAATTCCAAGACCCCAAGATCATGACCTGAGCTGAAGACAGATGCTTAACCAACTGAGCCACCCAGGTGCCCTAAAAATAAAATCTTTTTATTTTTTTTTAAGATTTATTATTTACTTATTTGAGACAAAGAGAGAGAGAGCACACACACAGAGGGAGAGGGAAAACCACTGACCAAGGAGCCTAATGCAGAGTTCGATCCCAGGACTCTGGGATCATGACCAGAGCCAAAGACAGGCACGAGCCACCCAGGTGTTCCTAAAAATAAAATCTTTTAAAAATACATTGAATTGTATGTTTGAAATTTTCTAAGAGAATAAATATTAAGTACTCACCACACACATACACACACACGCACACACAAATTGTAACATTTGAGGTGAGGTATGGGTTAACTAACCTTATTACGGTAATCATTTTGCAATATATACACATATCAATCATTTCATTGTATACTTTAAACTTATACAATGTTACATGTCAATTATAGCTCAATAAAAACTGGGAAAAGAGAAAATTGAATATATTTTTTTTTGGCAAACAAATATTCAAATATGCACAAAATCTCTAGGAAGATATACATAGTGATATAATGGTAAAATTTCAACGTCCAGCCTTCCAGAACATAAAGCCTTGATAAGTGATATTTGCTAATTTCCATGGTGTAAATGCTCCTGCCATGGCTGACTTCAAGCTATCATTGTGGAACACGGATCTGGGAAGAAGTGCACACGATTAGCTCAATGAGCCTGTGTGAGCATGTTCCAACATATTTCTATACCTCTGGGTGGTGACATTATGAGAAGGTGTTCAATATTCTATCTTGTATATGTCTGTGTTCATTTTCATTTTTTATAATGAAATCATACTGTTGTGTTCAGCAGCAACAACAAAATGCCATTTGGAAAAACAAAGATTTTCTTTTAAGATTTTATTTATTTATTTGACAGAGAGCACAAGCAGGGGGAATGGCAGGCGGAGGGAGAAGGAGAAGCAGGCTCCCCACTCGAGGAAGGAGCCTCATGTGAGGCTCCATCCCAGAACCCTGAGATCATGATCTGAGCCAAAGGCAGACACATGACTGACTGAGCCACCCAGCCAAGGCACTCCAAAACAAAGATTTTTAAAAGGATACTTAGGGGCACCTGGGTGGGCAACTGGTGAAGTGTCAGACTCAGTCTCAGCTCAGGTCTTGGTCTCAAGGTTGTGAGTTCAAGCCCTGTGTTGGGCTTCATGCTTGGTATGGAGCCCACCTTAAAAAAAAGAAATACTTTTTTTTTAAACTTTTCAGTATTTCCCATGTTTTCTACAAATGCTTTTATAAATGTGTAATGCTTTCGCAATCAAAAAACACATCACTGCATATAAAAATACTTAGCCCTGCTATGACTGCTTAGAAAGCAGTTTCTTCCCTTTAGGATTGCTATTACTACGATCAGAGCATATGACTAACTTCAAATGTGAGTAAGTGGAATTTTTCATGTTTTTCCTGTCTCTCAAAGGAAAAAGGAGGAATTAGTTTTTATTTATGTGGCCCAAGATCTTGAAATATATATACATATTTCCTGACTTGTACTAGAAAAATTTCTGAATCCCTTTATTAGTTATTGCCACAGACCCTACCTTTATTTTTGCCCAGATTATTGTAACAACCTTTAGCTAACTCTTTCTTTCTCTCTTTGTTTTCATTTCTCTGCTCAGTACAGTCCATACTGTAATTAGGACAGATTATGGAGATCTACGTGTGTGTTGCCAAAAGACTAATCATCTTAAAATATGGTTTTCCTTTTTATTTTGCTGAAAAGTCTTTAATGGCAGGTTGCAAAAAAATATTTACAACATGATCCCATTGGGTAATGGTTATATAAACATATTACTAAATATACAGAAAAGAATCTGGAAGAATATATCCCAAGTTGTTAGCAAAGCTTTTCTCTGGGAGTAGTGCAATTATAGCAGAATTTTACATTCTAACTTTTATGCCTCTGAGATGTTTTAAGAGAAACCTGGATTACTTTTCTACCTTAAAAAGAAATAAAATGAGGAGGCAATTTGTTTCTGAATTCTCACTGCCCAGAGGATGAAATCTAAACTCCTCTCCTTTTGTCCAAGTGTCTAACATCAAAATCTACCTATACAGCAAAACCCCCCGATTCTACTCCATCTCCTTATGCACCTTTCTGAATTTCTACAGTATTTACTGACTTTGACATTTATCTTTGCATTTTATCACCCATCGGGTCATATATTTTACAAATTGTTTCTGATTTAATTTATAGGTGCTTAAGGATGGAGTTTATGTTTATTCTTTATTGCCTTCTTCCACACAAAGTCTATATACTAGCTTTCTGTGGCTGCTGTAACAAATTATCACTTGGCTTAAAACAACAGTAATTTATTCTTTCTTATTTCGGGAGGCCCGAAATTCATCAGTTCCACTGGGTTGAATAAAGATGTCAGCAAGGTTATTCTCCCTCCAGAGACTATAAGGATAGTCTGTTTCTTACCTCTTTCAGTTTCTAGTGGCTACCAACACTCCTTGGCTTGTGGGCTTGTCACTCAGTCATTGTCTCCACAGTCACATTATCTTCTCTTCTTTTGTGTGTCAAATTTCCCTGTCTTCCTATTCCAAGGATACATGTATTTGCACATAGTGTCCACCCAGATAATCCAGAATAATCTCTTCATCTCAAAATCTTCAAGCACACCTACAAAGTCCTTTTTTGCCGTACAAGGTAACATTTACAGAGTCCAGAGATTAGGGCAAAACAATCTTCCAAGGTACCATGACTCAGCCTACCACAGGTATCTGTCAGAAGGAGTTCTCTTAGTATTCAGGAAAGCTCTTTGTGGACCTCAACCCTTTTTTCTTCACGGAATTCTTACCACTTTGCGGCATGATATAGAAAGAGGAGCTCAAAATTCTTCAAACTGCCAACTCTAAAACCTTGGTGCAATGTCTGTCAGACCACTGGGGATGAAAAGAGGTCTAAAGTCAGTAGGCTCAAGCATGAAGAGAAAACACCAAAAGTCCATATTTTTGGCTACTGAATACAGCAAGATCAGTAATGATAGCCTAGGGAAGCAAAGCACTTTAAGAGAATTTAGTGAAATTATTCATTGCGTATCCATATAATGTGTTATTATTATACACAAAATAATTTAAAAGAGTTACCTTTTATTATTATTATGTATTAATAATAATACATAACACAATTAATATATAATACATATGTATATAATACATAATACAATTAATTATAATAATTATGTATTATTATTTGTATTATGTTACCTTTACCTAATACAAAACCTTTTTTTTTTGATACATAAACTATTTTATTTAAATAAAATCAGGGGCATACCCTTTTCTCTCTCTCACACACACTCTCTCTCTCACACACACACACACTCCCCCAGCACACGCACACACGCATGCCCACGTCCTCCCTCCCTTTCTTCCCTTCACCCATGGCCACCTCAAACCCAGTGGTTCTCATGGTGACCACCTTAGCACAGGGAGACACCGTCCATAGGAAAGCCCACTCCTCCCAGGTGACGGCAGCAGCACAAAGGCCTAGGTGCAAGCTGTCCTGCCCAGAGTCCAGCTCTCAGACCTCTTAGGGTGGCAAAGGAGGAAGGACCAGTTCTCCCAAGGCACCCAGATCTAGCATGGCTTCCCCACCTTCCCCACCATAGGGCCTGGAGCACCACCAAACACCCAGAGCTGCTCCCCATGGAGGGTCCCCGTGAGTCAAAGCGGGTAATTGCCCTTGCAATAAACAGTTAAATGGAGGGAAAAAATATGACAAACTAGCCTAGATTTTTGATAATGCCCTACTTTGGGACAGATTATGAGAATTCGGGCTAAGATCAACACAAAAGAAGCAGTTTGGTCTCCTCCTGTAGTTACATAATTCCTATGTGGAGTGAAGAATTGGGGCCATCTCTCTGCAGGTGAAAATATGATTTTATTCGCTATGCAAAGTAAGGGTATATGTTCTAAAGAAAATGTCAATATCTAATAACTTCAAAACTGGAGACTCATTCTCCTCTTTTTCCTTTCCGAGTCTCCTGAGCACTCCATCTACATCTGCTCACTCCATATCTTCAATAAACTCTGCTTTCACCTCCAAAAAAACCCCAAAACAAAACAAAACAAAAAAAACTTCAAAACTTAGAATGCCATTTGGGCAGGATAAAAATTCAGGTGTCCATAGACCTATATGAATTTGCTTTGAGAGTAGATTTTATCTCTTGATACACTAATACAACCGAATGCATCATGTTGGAAAAATAAACATTTTCACTCTCTTGTCCTTTAGATGATAAAAGTAAACATCTTTCTCTTCTATAAAGTAGAAAATAAAGTAGGTCTCATGCCAGAAAGGACTACTAGGAACTTTAACTGTTTTGAAGACTGCACTATGCAAAGAAAAGATAATATAAAATATATAAACCTTTATTATGCTTCAATTAAACATATATAGAGCCTCTCCTAAATGCAAGTCCTCCATGGTCACCTAATCTATAAGTCACACAAAGATATGGAGTATAGATATGGAGTAAAGATATGAAAATTAAAGATATGAAAAATTAATGGTACTGGTACCTAAGGAATTAATTTCTGGAGCTTTTTAAAAAAGATTTTATTTATTTATTTGAAAGAGCAAGAGAATGCATGAGAGGGGAGAAGTCAGAGGGAGAAGCAGACTCCCGTCCCCACGGAGCAAGAAGCCTGATGTGGGACTCAATCTCAGGACTCCAGGATCATGACCTGAGCCAAAGACAGTTGCTTAACCAACTGAGCCACCCAGGTGCCTCAATTTCTGTCTTCTAAGAAGGGTATTTAGAATATGTCAGGAAAGGCTATATATCACAGATGCACACAAAGTTCTGTGGGGGTCCTTAATTGGGGATATTGGCAAAGGCTTTGATGGGAGGTAGCATGTGAAATGTACCTTGCAGGATGTAGGGCTTTGACCTCTGGAGAGGCAGTGAGAGGATGGACCAGATAAAGGCACACAGATAGAACAGCTTGGGACATTTGAAGAGAGGTGAATAATCCATTCTTACTGGGATCTGGGGTACATAGAGCTTTAGGACATTCGAAGTACCTCCTATGAGAAAAATTCTAGCAGAAAGTTAAAGCAACTGAGGTTCCATTGAAAGATTAGCAGAGTGCTGTTAGGAAGAGGAGAAAAGGAAACAGGGAAAAGAAGTTGCAAGTATTGAAGCAAGATGTCCTTCCCCCAGGTATACTAGATATATCTGTGTATTATGCTGAAAACCCCACTGAAAAGAATGATGAGAGAGGGGGAGTTTCAGTTATGTATTGGCCTGTGTGAACCATGTTTCAGATAGAGGAGATGGTAACGGTCATAGATAAGGAATGACCTGACTAGGCAGCTCTCCCAGCAAATATAAATTTAACAGACATGATGACAGAAATAGATCTACCCAAAGACTAAAATGGAAGTGAATCTCAGAAAAATTACTTTATTAAAAATTAACTAAAAGATGAACTAATGTTGGGCTGCTTCTTCCTCCTTTTTTCCACTCTCTTCCTTCTTCCTGCACAAATCAGTCCAAAAGTCGTTATAGAGTCCCAAAGTCAGTATAGAGGTAGGGGTATGGAGCCATAGTGGTCAAGAGGTCATCAAGGAGGGTATCTGGGTAAGAAAGTGACCTAACCGGGATGAGGAGGGTGTCCCCATAAGGGGGGGGGGATACTAGTATAATATCATGAGCAGAATGAGAATGGAGTCCCTGTAGTGAGGCAGCCTGGTGCCAGGTGTTGGAGGCCAAGGGCAGTAAGATATCTATCTACTTGAGACAGAGAAGGGAAGTAGGAGAGTGAAGGCCTAGTGTGGGTGCAGAGTCCCAGGTGGGTTAGGGGGGCACCCATGCATGAAGGCCACCTGACACAGGTGTCAGAGTCAGATTAGGGAGATGATGGTGACCATGTAGGCTTCCTCATCCTGGTGCCCCAGGCACTAGAGCCCAAGCAAGGCGTAGAAGGTATCTGAGTGGAGCAGCAGCCCAGTGCAGGGTGAGAAGCATGTCTGCACCAGGGGAAAGGAACAAGCACAGGAGGCTGTTTATGTGCAGAAGGATTGATTAAATAAGTAGAAATAGTCAGGATAATGAGAGTCAGTTTTCTCACTGGTAGAGATGGTAGTTAAATATATGAAAAGGGAAAAAACGAGAATGAATTGGTGGGTATTGGATTGGAATTAGAGGTATCAGTGTGAATTCATGACTTTGAATATGTATACATACAGAAATATAGATGCAAATGTGTGTTTATGCAAACATACATAAACATAGATATAGATATACATACATATGTATTTATGTATATGCATACATATATTTCATGTAGTCCTTAGCTCTGTCCACTGAAAGGGCCTAAGAACAGTAACACCTCAATAGCAATGAGCACACCTAATGCTGAGATCTTGGTTTCTAAATGCCATTCTCCACCAAAGAACTTGGAGAAATGGCTTTGGAGAAATGGCTGATTCTTGGGCTGGGGCAGGGAAAGTATAAAAGAAGCTTTGACTATCTTGTGCAGCAAGCAAGGAAGTGTAAAAAGAATGGTGGAGACATGTCAGAAGGATAAAGGACCAAATTTGAAGGGGCTCCCATTGGCCAAATATGGAACAGTTTGAGCATCAAAATAATGACAGCATAGGAATTCCATAGCCAATAGGGATATAAATAAAAGAATAAATAGGAAATTTGATGAAGAATGGGATGTTTACATAGCCTCAAAGTACTTCTCCACAAAATACATAATTATAAAGGGGGAAAAGAGTGGCTTTACAGTGGAAAATCCTGGCAGACACCACTTTATTTATTTTTATTTTTTTTAAATATTTTATTTATTTATTTGACAGACAGAGATCACAAATAGGCAGAGAGGCAGGCAGAGAGAAGCAGGGAAGCAGGCTCCCTGCTGAGCAGAGAGCACAATGCGGGACTGGATCCCAGGACCCTGAGATCATGACCTGAGCCAAAAGCAGAGGCTTAACCCACCGAGCCACCCTGGCAGACACCATTTTAATCACACCATCAGTGATGGAACAAATCAGTCATGTGCCACCTCTAGGGAGAAATGACAAGAAGAAGACACAACTCCTCTAAGAGCTCTGTTGTGAAGAAGCTAATCTTGGGGAAAAAACAAACAAACAAACAAACAAAAAACAGACAAACCCAAATTGAGGGACATTCTACACAAGAAGTGGCCTGTAATCTTAAAGAGTGTCAAGGTCATGAAAATAAAGGAAAGACTATGGAACTCTTTAAGACTGAAGAGACAACTAAATACAATGTGTAATTTCTGGACAGGGTCCTTTTCCTCTAAGAAGGACATAATTGGGGGGTACTTGCGGGATGCAGTCAGTTAATTGCTCAACTTTTGGTTTCAGCTCTGGTCATGATCTCAGGGTCGTGAGATTGAGCCCCACATCAGGCTTCATGCTGAGCATGGAGTCTGCTTAAGTTTCTCTGTCAACCTCTCCCTCTACCCCTCCCCAAACCCCTTGCTTGAGTACATACTCTCTCGGGGGAAGTGGGGGAGGACTTTATTGGCACCACTAAAAATTTGTATGAGAGCTGAGGATTAGATAGAAACATATATCGATGTTAAATTCTGATTTTGATCATTCTACAGAGGTTATCTAGATGAAAGTGCTCATGAGTAAGAAACGCACCCTGAGGTATTTGAGATGACAGGGCATTTTCACAGTTTAGACTGTGCAGGAAGAAGACTCTGAGTCAGAGTTTAGTGTCCAGGATGTTTATTAGGGAGTGCCTTTGGTATTGACACCTGTGGAAGGGAAGAGGTGGAAACAGGCTTGGACAGAAAGAATACCAAGCTTCGTGTAATGAAGGCCCAGCAGCCTCAATTAACCCCATGAGTGGCCCTGGCACCGAAATGGCTTTTCATTACCGTCCCAAACCAGGCTACCAGGGCTGGGCTTTAAATTCAGGCCTTGATCAGGCATTGGACATGGGCCATTTCCCAAAGGGTGTGAGCTCTGATAAGGCAGCTCTCTGCAGCTGTAGGAACTGGTAACTGAGGCTGTCTTCTGTCCTCCAAGTAGCCCAGACAAGAAGTCTTGCAAAGGGAAATCTCAGGGGCTCATCGCCATGTTCCTACCCTCAGATTCACTCAGATCCACTTCTTCATTTTTGTTGAGAAGTAGCCTCTCCAGGTTTCAGATGAGCGTCTCCTCCTGGGAAAACTTAGAAGAGGAAGGTTTGTAGGAAAATCTACAGCCCTCTGCTGCAGCTGTTTTTGGGGTGTTACAGGATTTCTTTTTCTTTAGTGCCCGTGGTTCTTGGTCACACCGCTTTGAAAATTGAAGAGATAGTAGACCAAAGAGTGGTGGATGGCAAAGCAAAGATTGTTGAGCCCTGGTACAAAGCTCCCCAAGAAGAAGGAAGGGCCCTGAGAGGGTTGCTGATTTGGCATTTAGATCTAAGGGTTTTTATGGGCTTGTTGGTGGGCTATTTTAATCTGATTAATCCTCCATGCACCTGTCATCCAATCAGGTTTTCATCATCTATTTTTTCTGTGGGAAAGGGTGGAGGGTTCCTTCCAAGATGGTGTAAAATCCTCTTGAGGGTGGTTTCCTCTTAGGGTGGGGGCCCCTTGTCCCTGCCTGCCTTTTTTCCACCTATCCTTCATCAATATTCTTCCCTACCCTTATTGTATAACAGGAAACTGAACTCCTTCTAATGATCAGGGTAAATACCATGCCAAGATTGGTCTCCTACTTATAGCCCACTCGTTCCTGAATCCTAGGAGCCCAAAGTGCCCAGGCAGCAGATTTTGTTAGTAAATCAAAGCAACTCTTGCTGTACCATCTGGTAGAAATATTTGCCTTTTAAAAACCAGGCCCTCACCCTGTGGAGTCCAGGATAGCAGGAACAGGAAGCACAAATTCCCCCGAGGGTCCATTGGGACTGATGATAAGCAGGACCACTCCTACTTCCATATTTTGCCTCAAAGACCCATCTGTTCTTCCTGTTGGATACATAGCATCGTATGAAGATCGTATGAAGATCTTTTATTCAGTAGATTTAACATATCCTGAAAGATGGTTCTCAGAGAATTTCACCTGAGCTAATACTTCAGCAGTGCCTTCAGCAAGGCATTCCAATGCTCTATCAGGCCAGAAGCTTCAGAGTGCTACCTTAAGTGATAACAGTGTCATAAGTTTACTCTCACACCTTTTTTTGCTGTAAGTTGGGTTCCTTGGTCTGATGCAATGTTATGGGAGGTCCCCTGATGGTGGCTCAAACATTGTGTAAGGCTAGGGCCATGCCTGAAGACCAGACGTCTAAACCCTTACCGGTAGTATATGTTCATCCCATCAGGATGAATTACTGGCTTTTTCAAGGTAGAAAGATCCCGAAGCAATCAACTTGCCACCAACTGCCTAGCGGTTTCCTTGAAGAATGGTGCTCTAAGGAGCTCGGCATCAATCTTTTGCTGTCAAGTAGGATATTTGGCAGTGGTAATGGCTAGATGAGTC
Source organism: Mustela nigripes (assembly GCF_022355385.1). NCBI lineage: Eukaryota > Metazoa > Chordata > Mammalia > Carnivora > Mustelidae > Mustela > Mustela nigripes. The sequence goes on from NC_081569.1 coordinate 69,670,845, forward strand.
CTGGTAAGTAATAACTCATGCTATTGAACCAGAGTAATCTCAATCTCTGTCACCGTGGCCACTTCATTCATGTATCCATTGTGGCAGCAATAGTGTGGTCAGTGACAGAAGCAGAATCAACTGGCTGAGTCATTTTATACTCAGGATTTATATCTGCCCATCCACCATTTTGATTTCTTCCTTGTATGCCATGTCTTTTTTAGTTCCTATATTATTGCCTTCTTTTGTGCTAAAAAGATATTTTCCAATTCCCTTGTCATTTCTCTTTTTCTCTCTGCTTATTTAGTACATATGTATCTAACTTTTGAATTATTTTCTTAGTGGTTACTTGGGCATTATAATTAACATCTTAATTTATAATGACTTCATTCAGATTAATCCCAATTTAATTTCAGTAGTATACAAGAACTTTGCTCCCACATATTCCATTCCTTATACGCTCTTTGTTTTCCTTTGCTTGTACAGACGGAGGAGTATCCTTTTTTGCTGCACATCCATTTTTCAGCAAGTGACACCATGCTTTATTAACTACCTGCATAACTCTCTGTAGGTCGGGTACTCGGGGCCGTCACTTTGATCTTGCCACTCATTATCATAATTGTATCCACATGATTTCTGACAGTTGCATGGTGCCATCTGGCTCAATTATTTCTTGGTTGTATTATGTCCATTGTTAATAAGGAGCTCAGGTTTACAACAGCTTCCCCTACTTATAAGTTCGGCTTTCAAAAGAAAGCCACTACTAGACTTCACAGTGATCGTGGTGCCATTTACCAACACATGCTTTTTGTTTTGGTAGACACTGTACTCCAGGTTCTCCAGCAAAGCAGTCATCTGGGAGTTTCTGATCTTACTTACTGATATATCCACACCAGCACTCCCATGTCCCTGAATCCTTTTTTCAAAAATTGAGGTAACATGAACATACACAAAATTTTCCATTTTGAACCATAGAGCAGTGGTTTTTATTTTTTATTTTTTATTTTTTTAATTTTTATTTTTTATTTTTTATTTTTTTAATTTTTATTTTTTAAAGATTGTATTTATTTACTTGACAGGGAGAGAGAGATAGTAAGAGAGAGCAGCAGGCAGAGGGAGAGGGAGGAGCAGGCTCCCCACTGAGTGAGGAGCCTGATGCAGGGCTCAATCCCAGGACGCTGGGATCATGACCTGAGCCAAAGGCAGATGCTTAACCCACTGAGCCACCCAGTCACCCCAAAAGTGGTTTTTAGTATGTTTACAAGTTTGTGTGGTCATTACGACAATCAATTTTATAATATTTCATCCCACCAAAACATGATTCTGTGCCAGTTAGCAGTCACTCCTCATTCCCCCCTACCGACAACCCATGGCAACCACTCATTCACAGTATGTCACTGTGGATTTGCCTCTTCTGGACATGTCTTTCGAATGGAATCATAAATGTGTCCTTTTACATCTGCTTTCTTCCACTGTGCATAATGTTTTCCAAAGTTTATCCATGTTGTAGCATGGATCAAAGTTTCATTCCTATTATAACTGAATAGTATTCCATAGTACAGATACAGCATATTTCATTTATCCATTCATCAGTGGAGGGACATTTGGGGTGTTTCCACTTTTTGGTTATTATAAATAATGTAGCTATGGATAATTGTATATAAGTTTTTGTGGGGATGTATGTTTCAGTTCTCTTCGGTATTACAAAGGAGTGGAATTCCTAGACCAATAGTAACTTTATGTCTAGCTATTTCAGCAGTTGTCACTGTTTTCTCAACTTGCTGCTTTGTTTTACATTTCTACCAGCAACCCCATGTTGTCTCCAATTTCCCTACATCCTCACCAACAGTTGTTCTTTTCCATCTTTTTCTTATAATAGTCATTCTGTTGGTGCTAAGTGGCATCTCACTGTGGTTTATTTTTTAAGATTTTATTTGTTTATTTATGAGAAAGAGCACATGTGCATGAGAGAGAGAGAGAGAGAGAGTGCATGCATATGCAAGCAGGGGGAGGGGGAGAGGAAGAGGGAGAGAAAGAATATCAAGAAGACACCGCACCCAGCATAAAGCCTGACATGGGGCTCAATCCCAGGACCCTAAGATCATGACCTGAGCTGAAATCAAGAACAGACACTCAACTGACTGAGCCACCCAGGTGCCCCCTCACTGTGGTTTTGATTTGCACTTACATACTGACCACTGATGTTGAACATTTTTTCATGCATTTTTTTGTCCATTTGTGTACCTTCTTTGGAAAGATCTCTATTGAAATTCTTTGCCTATTTGAGAATTGGGTTATTTCTCTTCTTTTTATTGAATAAAGATATAGAGATAGATAGATAGATAGAGGATATTAGACCCTTATTAGATAAATGATTTGCAAATAATTTCTCCTATTCTGTGGGTTGTCTTTTCACTTTCTTTTTCTTTTAAGATTTTATTTATTTGTTTGACAGAGATCACAAGTAGGCAGAGAGGCAGGCTCTCAGAGAGGCAGAGAGGCAGGGGGAGGCAGGCTCCCTGCTGAGCAGAGAGCCCAGTGCGGGGCTGGATCCCGGGACCCTGGGATCATGACCTGAGCTGAAGGCAGAGGCTTAAACCTCTGAGCCACCCAGGCACCCCTGTCCTTTCACTTTCTTGATGGTATTCTTCTTCTTTTTTAAAGATTTTATTTATTTATTTGTCAGAGAGAGACAATGGAGAGAGAGCACAAGCAGGGGAACAGCAGGCAGAAGGAGAAGCAGGCTTCCTGGTGGAAGCAAGGAGCCTGATGTGGAACTCGATCCCAGGACCCTGGGATCATGACCTGAGCAAAAGGGAACCGCTTAACCAACTGAGCCACAGGCAGCCATCCTGATGGTATCCTTCAAAGAACAAAGCCTTTTAATTTTGATGAAGTCCAAATTACCTATTTTTCTTTGGTAGGCTACGTTTTTGTTTTTAAAGATTTATTTATTTGTCAGAGAGAGAGAAAGGAGAGAGAGGAAAAGCAGGGGGAGCGGCAGGCAGAGAGAGAAGCAGGCGCCCCGCCAAGCAAGGAGCCCGATGCAGGACTTGATCCCAGGACTTTGGGAATCATAACCTGAGCCGAAGGCAGATGCCTAACTGATTGAGCCACCCAGGCATCCCATATTTCTCTTAACATTTTAATCCTTTCTTCTACCACTTGCCAAGACATTTATGGTATTTTGGCTTTACTTAGGTTGGGTCATCACTTTTACCATGCTTCATAGAAGCCGTCTTACAGCAAGTTTGCACCATTTCCTGGGGGCTTTTTCAGGGTGTAAATTTTATACTTTGGGAAAGCACACACAAATTGTTACCTAATCTCAAGTTCTAACACCCCCCTTAATCAAGGACCTTCAGAATCTAGTCCCACATGTATTCTTCCACCTCCTGCAGTCCGTGCTAGTTAGATCTTTTTGCGCCTTTGGGGTCTGGTTTCTTTCCTGTCTTATCATGCCTAGCATGTCCCCAGCTGGGTTATACTGCCCCTTAACCTTAATTATAGATTTAGTGGATAGGAGGGTAGGCATGGGCAGATCCCCGGGGCTGACATGTTCTCTGGCCTAGAGACATTGGCATTATCTCAAGCAAAGGGAATATGCATCTCTTAGTAGGGAAGGGTGGCTCACTTCTGCAGGCACAGAGGGTCAAGAGAAATCTGGGAATTCAAGATTTGGCGGGGGGCATCAACTCAGATGTCCCTATTCCATGTATCAGGGTCTCATTCTTTCCCACCCATAGTGCTGTCTCTAGCATAGGACACCTAGTTCAGTCGGTAGTTTAACCTTAGGAGCTCGGCTACCTGATGATTTAGCTCAACCTGGTCTGCAGCTCCCTGCCGCTCTACTTGCCTGTGATGAAAACCTCTTGCTACGAAAGAGACCGTCTGGCGCTCACACTTGGCTTTCAGCTGTCTGCTAGGCCTCTCTCAACTTTTTTATTTCTTTGCCTGGAGTTTCAGTGGAGCTAAACAATAACCATTCAACTGTCTTACAGTTACTCTTTCCCCCACATAGTGCACCAGCGAATATACTCTCTTTTACTGCTGTACTATCCCAGTTCACCACTGGTGAAGGTCTTAACAGCTGGGCTACTACCTCCTGGTAGCGATCTGTACTCCACCTATCACCAGCTGCGAGGTCCTCCTACCAGCAGAGGGGTGAGTGATCCAGATCCAAAATTCTGTTTTATTGTCTGCTTTCTCAGACCTCTCCTGGCTCCAACGGCAGCAGTTTGGGTTTCCCAGCAAGCAGACTCTGAGGCAGACTTCAGTGTTCAGAATAATTATTAGGGAGAGTCTTGGGATCAGCATCTGTGGACGGGAGGGGAAGCAAACAGGACTGGGCAGAGGTAGAAGTCGATCTGAGCTGCAGGGGAATAGCCTCTGCTAACCCCACTGGGAGCTCTTGAGTGCAAGTGGCCCATCGAGGTTGTCTTACACGGGGATAGAATAGCTAGTCCTTTCTGTCCTTCCATGATCAGCCATTGAATTTGGGTCACCTGGGAAAAGGAACATCTCCCTGGGCTCTCTACCAATGAAGCCAACCCTGAAGGCAATGATAGCTGACAGCTGTGTGCTGACCACTGTCCCCACAGCTGGGCAATAAGTCCTTCCTTGAAGGGCATCTAGTCCGTGCATCTCAATGTCTGCCACAGATATGTCAGGTTATCTCAAATTGTTCAGGTGAAAAGAAAAAAATGTTTATCATGCTATACATTATGCTCTATGCACAACTTTTCTGTAAGTTTAATTTTTTTAAAAAGCAAAAAAATACTTTCAAAATAAAAATATTTTTGTAAATATTTTTTAAAAATATTTTTTTAAAAATGAGCCTACCTCTATAAATTAAATATGACTAAAGAAATACCTAAAAAAGAACCCCCTATTGCTGATACAAAGAAAGGGAAATGACCAATTATACCTAAATTTTTAAAAATAACAAAAATTAAAAAATTAAAATAAAAAAGAACAAGCAAGGAGAGTGATGTTGAAAGACAAACATTCATTTGTGTGAGTAAAACACAGATCACCAGAAAAGCTGGTGAGAAATAAGGCTGAAAGGCAAGTTGAGGCTTCACCCTTGCTGACACGACATACCTCCGACTAGGGCAAGAAAAGAAAATGCCTGTTTCACCACAGCTAGCCAGGCCTTTAATTTTACCTCACCTGTTCGGAATAGGTGAAGTCCTTTCCAGATTACTTTTAATAATTACTGTTTCCTATTTTCATCTTCCTTTTGTTCCCACCCTGTCCAAGGCCATCATGGAACTTGGAATGTGAAGATGTGAGTCTTTGCTCAGCTTCCCCAGACTGGGATGGAAATTATTTTTAGGATGAATCTCTGAGTCACAGAGGGAGGAGGGAAAGAACCATTTTAATCTCTTCCTTTCCCCTCCTTCGTAACCTGCTGTACAGCTAAATCATTTTAAAATTGTGTCTTTTCCCCCCTCTTCCTCAACAATCATTTGCCTTTTATTTTTCTTTTGGAAACAGTATCTATCAATCCTCATCAGAAGCTTCTAAAAATGGAAGACATTTGTCTTTGCTGAATGGACCAGAGGCCAAATTAAAGGGGATTTCCTTAAACCACTTTCATGTAAGTAAATTTATTTATTGTAATACTGAGTGTTGGGATCTGAGAGGTTGTGTACAGCTACTGCTCACCGCCTCTTCACTGTCCCCTCTGCTGCACCTCTGCTGGACTTTCCCTTCTGCCTGTCCTCACCTGAGAGTGGTAGAAGGCATTCTTGTTCTCTGTGGGGAGATGGCAGGAACAGATTGTGCTCTGGCCATCCACCTTCGCAGCAACAGGCATGAGCATGTCTCATGCTTCACTGTTTGACCACATTTCTTTGAGAGAGATATAACATGGCAACAGGGAACATGGCACTTTTTTTAAAATTTCTACCAAATTACCCAATAAACAATGGGGAAAAAAGTCATCGAAGTTACCAAAAAAGTTCTATCTCAGATAAAGTAGGCACTTGAAGAATATCTGGGGAATGAATTGAATGAAAGAAAGAAAGAGCTGGCTTAACTTCAGGAAACCATGTTTTAATCTGTCAAGCTTCTGGGTAAAATATTAATAGCACCCCTTATTTATGTGGTCGTTCAGCGTTTTCATGATCCTTGGAACAACCCTGCGAGGGAGGTGAGGCTGGTATTATTGATACCATTGAAAGAACAAGATTCTGGGGCACCTGGGTGGCTCAGTGGGTTAAGCCTCTGCCTTCAGTTCAGGTCATGATCTCAGGGTCCTGGGATCGAGCCCTGCATGAGGCTCTTTGCTCAGTGGGGAGCCTGCTTCCCACCGCCCCCTCTCTCTCTGCCTGTCTCTCTACCTACTTGTGATCTCTCTCTCTGTCAAATAAAAAAAAGAAAGAAAGAAAGAAAGAACAAGATTCAATGATAATAAGTGGTGACCTAGGGCCACGACTCAGGTCAGCTGTCTACTGTTGGTGTCGGGATACCAGACAGATTCTCCTGATTTTAGAATGGAGCCCTCAAGGGTTAGGGCTGGGGAACTTGTCTTATTTAAAACTTGCAAGGACTGCTTGGAAGCAGGCTCATATAAAAAAAAAGTCACGGGGCTGAGATGTCCTCAGGCTCTCTGGAGTAGTAAATACCAAGCAGATGGATCTAAACTGAGGAACAGATAAATTGCACAAACCTCTGTGAGTGGACAGAAGTATGGCAAATGAGTTTCATTCTGTACTAATTTTGGATAATGTATTTAGGATTGTTAGTCTGAAGTATACTCAAAAGAAGAGGAGTTTGGAGCTATGTTTTATTTCAAGAAAGAGAACCATGAGGGGCGCCTGGCTGGGTCAGTCTTGCAGATCTTGATCTCAGGCGCATGAGTTTGAGCCCACACTGGGCATGGAGCTTACTTAAAAAGAGAGAGAGAGAGAGAGAGAAGAAAGAGAACCACAAGTTATTGTTGACTGTTTCTTAAAGTCATATAAAATGCTAGGTCTTATTGCTAAGAATGTGGAAAATAAGACTGAAAGCATTATTTCATCTTGCATTTGACAAAATGATAATGAAGCTATACCTGGAACCGTGTACCAAATTCTGCCCCAAAACTTAAAAAAAGGGGGGGGGGTCTCGTAGATATATGAGTCAGAGTAAAGGACCACTAAAATAACCAAGTATGTTCCCAAGAACACAGTTGCTTTAAAAAAAATTATTAAATAAGTGGAGGGTGCCTGGGTGGCTCAGTTGGTTAAGTGACTGCCTTTGGCTCAGGTCATGATCCCAGAGTCCCAGGATCAAGTCCTGCATCAGGCTTCTTGCTCAGTAGGGAGTCTGTTTCTCCCTCTGACCCTCTCCCCACTCTCCAGCTCGCTCTCTCTAATAAATGAATAAATAAATCTTAAATAAATAAATAAGTGGTGACTTGGACGAAATCCTTACCTTTCTGAAGTTTATGTCATAGAGAGCAACTACAGTATTCAAAAAACACTTCATTTCCAACAAACATTTATTGAGCGAACATATGATATTCAGGCCCTATGCTCAACACTAGAGTTTACAATGAATAAAACACAGACGTTCACCAGCATTGTCAGAGAATACCAGACTGGTTGGATCTTCAGGCCAGATGAGCACAGCTTTTCTTGTGTCTTAAGCAAACTGGCATCCAGTTTGCACACACTGTCTCAGGTTTGGTAGATGCTTTTGGTTGCCAGAGACCAAGCTTGCCCTGGGGAAACTTGAGTCAAGTTGTTCGAGCTACAGATCTACAGGACTGGATTATTCATACCACCATGAGGATGAAGTGAAGTTATTACTGGTATTAATTCATTAACTAATTAATTTATTAATTTATAGACAGCATGCCGTGCATGAGCAGGGGGAGGGGCAGAGGGAGAGAGAGAGAGAGAATCCAAAGCCGATACTGTCCCAAGCACAGAGCCTGACATGGGGCTTGATCCTAGGACCCTGAGATCCTGACCTGAGCTGAAATTAAGAGTCAGACACTTAAACTGACTAATCCACTCAGGCGCCCCATGAAGTTATTACTTTTAATAACCTTCTCATAAATGTTTAGTTGTTTACTTAGGTCTTACAGACACCATCCTTCTCTGTGGTTAGCATTTCTGAGCTAGGAAGATACAGATGGGCCCTGTAAGATCAAGATATGTTCCAAAAGCTGACTTCTAACTTGGTTGTTTGCAAATGCATTTTCCCCAGAGAAACAAGGTGACAAACCGGGGTTAGATTCTCAGGCCCATTCTTAGGAGCCCATTAGCACATGTGCAACTCAAGGAGAGGATGAGAACTATGACCACAACATTGTTTCTATGAGGAAAATGTGGTGCAGCAGCGGAAGAAGGTCTTCCTTCCTCCTCCACTTCCTACCCCCGTGAGTAATGAAGCCAGTGTGTTTACTACAGGAAGTGCAGCTCCCCGTGTGGGTGGCTGGGCGCTGTGGCAGCCTGGAATGCCTTATGCACTGGGCAGAGACAGTCTCTCACCTCTCCTGGCCCGTCAGTGAGGGGAGTGGGAGAAGGTGCGCAGTCATTCCCCAACTCACCTTTTCCAGAATAGGGTTCTTGGGATTCTTTTGAGGGTTGCAAAGTCATAATTTCTGGGGATCCTTGTTCAAAAAGAAAAAAATGCGGCTAAAGGTACTGAAACAGAAAGATTTTTCCTTTCTTCTGGTCGCTCCCTCGATTTGCCCTGGTTTTTAAATTTAGATAGACAGTTTATTACAACTATTTAATATCACTCCAAGTAAGGAAATATTTTGTTATTAGCAAGAATTTTATATTGTACAATGCCAGTTTGAAATACAAGAGCATTTAACTCCTATGTGAAATCACCAGAAATGACACAGATTTTGTTTTGTAGTTCATACATGGATATATATTTTCTTCTTACTAGAGCAGTGGGAACACTGCAGAAAACTAACTTAACCATTATTATTTCACTTCTTGATACACACACATTCCACCACTTTGCCTTATTGAGGGGTAAGAAAGGACTGAAAGGAAATGAGAACTTTTTCAGCATAGGTGGTTTGTAATACAGAGAAGAAACACAAGAAAGAAAGGGTACAATAGGGCTCCTTGGTCTTTTGTGTTTCTTAGAATACCATTGCCTTCTTTCTGCGTTCAGAGCAAGTTCTGGTTTCAGTGGAAAGCACGGCCTTTCAGAGCCATCAGCACCCCTACTTACTCAGCTGTAGGCATAACACACCTTGCATTTATTCGCTTTGTTTTGCTGAATCCAGCACGTTGTGGGTCTACCAGAATTCTGTGCTCACGGGGCCGCAAGAATGCAATGTGTGAATGGGGCAGCAAGGAATGGTGCCCGTGCACATTGTGTCTTCTCTTGCTCACGTGTGTACCCCATTGTCTTATCAACTGCACTACGGAACCTGAGTTCAAAGATAAATTTGTTAGGAATTTCAAGGTGGCAGCAATAGGGTATTGAACCAAGCGTGGGGTCTTTCTGAATGTGGGGTTCTGTATAATGCCCTAGGTATGGGAAGGTGGGGGGGGGGGGGAAGAGGCCTGTGGCATCCTAGGTGGGGGCATTCACAAAGATAGAGCTACCCCAGGGTGGGCCGATGGATCTTAGGCCTCTTGAGGGCGTGGGCATTTTCCTTTCAGGACACCACACCTAGGGTATTGTTTCACACTGTGATGGCTTCAATTAAGCCCCCAGAGGCGGGTACTGACCTCTAGGAATGATGACATTTTCAGGGAAGTGTACTCTAGTAATAACAACGACCAAGTGGCAAAATATTTGTCAAATAGGAGGTGAGGATTGTGGAAGGCATAACTACTAAAGCATACTATAAACTAGTTGATAACTTGAGTACTCAGAATGATCAATGTAAACAAACCTTCCACAAGTTTACTTAGAGTTATAGATAGTGATTCCGTTCTTCCCAAAGTGACAGATAGCTTATCTATTTCGGAGTGTAAAAGGGAAGGGAATGACCTTGTATAATGAAAGCTGCTTTGTCCCCACAGTTCAAAATATTTATCACTCCCCGTGGATCGGCTGAAGGACATCATGTCTATTCTTTCTTTTTATTTTATAGTGGTCATGTGGCAGAAGTCTGGGTTGTTCTCAAAATTACTCCAATAGGTATTTCCCAGTACATTTAAGTATTTAGTTACATCACCATTATTCAAGAAGTGCACAGATTTTTGTTTCATAAAGCAATCTTATTATTACACAGAAAGCCTGGCTCTGTCTAAAAAATTTAAGTAGCATACTGCAGCTTTTCTACAAAATCCCATTTATCATAGCCTAAGAGAATGATATCATGTTTATAAAGTGTTTACCTGAAACAGGCTACTTGGTGAGAACTTGATAAATGACACTATTACCATTCTCCTGAGGGGAAAGCTCTTTGTTGTTCTATCAAGTGAAATGCGGGATCTCTGATTTTCATTTATAGGCATCTCCCACGGCAAAAAAGCATTCCACTGATCTACCTCTTAATGAAATTTATATACAGCTTCAATCGATTTTGACTGGAAACATCCTCTTCATATTTTTTTTAAATTTATATTTATTTCTTTAAGAGAGAGACTGTGCACGCCCATGCAGGTGGGGGGAGGGGCAGAGGAAGAGAATCTTCAAGCATACTGCCTGCTGAGCATGAAGCCAGATGGGAGGCTTGATCTCATGACCCGTGAGATCTTGACCTGAGCAGAAACCAAGAGTTGGATGCTTAACCCACTGAGTAACCCAGGTATCTCTCCTTCATAATTTTTTTTTAAAGATTTATTTATTTTGGGGGCACCTGGGTGGCTCAGTGGGTTAAGCCGCTGCCTTCGGCTCGGGTCATGATCTTGGGGTCCAGGGATTGAGCCCCACATCGGGCTCTCTGCTCAGCAGGGAGCCTGCTTCCTCCTCTCTCTCTCTCTGCCTGCCTCTCTGCCTACTTGTGATCTCTCTCTGTCAAATAAATAAATAAAATCTTTTAAATAAATAAATAAAGATTTATTTATTTTGGAAAAGAGAGAGAATGTGTGTGCTCACGTGGGCACAGGGGAAGAGGCAGAAGGAGAGAATCTCAAGTAGACTCCCTACTGAGTGTGAAGCCCGATGCAGGGCCTGATCCCGTGACCCACGACACCATGACCTGAGCTGAGACTAAGAGTTGGCCTCTAATCGAGCCACCCAGCTGTCCCAACTTCCAAAAATCTTAACTAGAGTCAATGCTCATTATTCACAGATTCTGTTTGCAAATTTGACTACTTATTTTAATTTATATGTCCCAAAGTGTATGAACTATAAACCAGATGTCAATCCGTTAAGAACACGAGAAAAGCAAAATCAGTAGTCAGCATTTTTTTGCTGTCATTTACCAACATGCACAGAGTGGTGAAAAATTTGTTACCCAATGTGTCTGTTCCCAATGAGGTTGAACGAGGCGGTACTCTGCCTTCTTGTTTCAACTCTCATGCTATAACCCACTGAGCCACCCAGGCGCCCCAACTCTCATGCTATAAACAAGTGTCTTTTCCATGGTCTATTTAGTGCCATGTTTTTTGCCTTTTCTTCTTCTTTGTTGGTGATATAGCTGTTTAAAATGACCTCTAAGCATAATATTGATGTCGTGGGTAGTGTCCCTAAGTGTAAGAAAGGTGTGATATGCCTTCCAGAGAAAATATGTTAGATAATCTTCACTTAGCATGAGTTATAGTACTTTAGGTCACTTAGCAAATCAACAATATATATTAAATTGGGTATCTTTAAAAAGAAGCACACATAAAATTATATATTGACTGGTTGAGAAAAACATTGTGACCAGAGGCTTGCGGGAACCTAACCCTGTATTTTCTCTGGGAGCAATGGCTCTGCAGCCACTGATTCAGCGTTCTTGGTGACTTAATAGAACAAAGCTACCATGAACAAAGAGTCAACTGTACCTGGCAAAGAATTTCTTCAGTGGAAAGTTATTTAACTTACAAATCAAATTACAATGTGTTCTTTAGAAACCATATCTAAGAGAGCAATCATTTTAAATTAAGAGTATAAACATAGACACATAGAAGCTTTAAGTTAGCGAAGACTTTGGATGTTATCACCTCTCTGCAGGCCCCTCCTCCCCCCATTAATTCCTTTTACAGCATCCCTGACAGGTGGCCATTGTTTTCTGATTGAATGCTTCCAGTGATGTGGAGCTCATTTCACCAGGAAGTCCTGTCCACTGTGGCTCAGTTCCAATATTCAAAACTGTCCTTTCTTGTGCTAAGCCAAGATCTTCCTCTTGGAAACTGCCTTCCTGATGGTTTAGATCTGAACTCTAGAGCAGCATGGAATAAATCTACTCTCTCCTCTGCAGGCTAAGTAGACCCAATTCCCTCATCTTTTCTTCAGAGGGCAAGATTTCCATACTTTTCCTGGATGTCTCTTCCAAATGAATCCTATTTTTTTTTTTTTTTTTGCATATGGTAGCTCTTTTTATGTGATATCTACATTTGAACACATACGTTCAGAAATCCTGAGCTGAATAACACAGTCAACACTGTGACTTGAATGCTGTTTTGCTTTAACACAGTTTACATCATGTTAGTTTTTTGGTGGTTGCTCACACTGCATGAGTATCTGTAACTTACTCTTACAGTACCAGGTCAAGCTGAACCTCCCAAATCCTGGCCCTTTCCAAACGATTTTTTTTTTGAAGATTTCTATTTATTTATTTGAGAGAGATAGTGAGATAGAGCATAATGTGGGGGAGATGGTAGAGAGAGAGGGAGAAGCAGACTCCCCACTCAGCAGGGAGCCCAATGCTGAGGCTCAATCCTAGGATCCTGAGATCATGACCTGAGCTGACAGCAGATGCTTAACTGACTAAGCCACCCAGGTGTCCCTCAAATGATTTATATGAACGAAGATACTAAACTTTATATTTACTGTAATTAACATTAATGTCATCTTTAAGAAAAAAAATGTGATTTTGAATAATTATTCTGTCACCTATCATTTCTGATCTCTTTGAGTTCTTAAATTTGGTATCTTAACTCAGAACATTGACAAAAATATTACTCAGGACTAGCCAAAAGGGGGAAAAAAGTCTGTTTTTTTTTTTTTGAGAAGTCAAAACCTCAAGATTTGTGTCACTCCATTAGTCAGCACTGTTTGAATCAACCTCTCTCTGTGGTAATATAAACTCATATCTCTTCATCTCATCCAAAGGGTGTCTTGACTTTTTGAAATGCCCAACACTTGTTCAGTGACATAATAAACCTATCAAGAAAAGAAGTGGTATTTCTCTTTTCTTTTCTTTTTCTTTTTTTTTAAGATTTTATTTATTTGAAAGAGGCAGAGAGAGCATAAGCAAGGGGAGGAACAGAGGGAGAGGGAGGAGAAGCAGACTCCCTACCCAACAGGGAGCCTGACTCAGGGCTCCATCCCAGGGCCCTGAGATCATGACCCAAGCCAAAGTCAGACATGGAACCGACTGAGCTACCCACAAGCCCCAGGAAGAGATATTTCTTTGTAATGATTTACTCAAAAACAATCAATGACTCCCATTAACTGTTACATTTTCCCTAACACAATGTGTTCAATGATTTATATTGTAAAATTTCCAGGGACTGGCATCAAGCTTAGTGGTCTGTTTTTTTTTTTTTTTTTTTTTTTGGTAAGATTTTATTTATTTATTTGACAGACAGAGACCTCAAGTAGGCAGAGTCAGGCAGAGAGAAAGGAAGGGAAGCAGTCTCCCTGCTGAGCAGAGAGCCTGATGTGGGGCTTCATGTGGGGCTTGATCCCAGGATGCTGGGATCATGACCTGAGTTGAAGGCAGAGGCTTTAACCCACTAAGCCACCCAGGTGCCCCAGTGGTCTATATTTTTAAAATCTGGTTTTCCCTCCATCTTATTCTGTCATCTATCATTTTCCCCTCCGTCTTGCAAATAATGGCATTAGCGGCTTATCTTAATAGGAAGAGAGTAATCAAATTGGGAAAAATTAAACAAGTAACCTAATGTGGGAATTTAAACTCAAACAGGTAAAGTGGGAGCTCCTAGGTGACTCCAGACTCACCCCTCACTCATCTCAGCATTCACCAAGACTAGCTAATTCTGCCCTAAGAATATCACTTGTATTGTCATCACCTTTCTGTGCCTAGTAAAGACACAATCTCTCCCTTTCTTTTTTCTCATGCTTAAACCAGAGTTTGGATTGGGTTTTCCATCACTGTGACAGAATTCTGACTTACTCAGGAAAGAGCAGCTCTTAGAGGACATCAGAGTATTGTTATCAGATTAAGGATGCAGGGCAGAAAAAACAATGGATTCTCCTACCCTCTCGCTGTCTCCAATTTCTTGTTCATCTAACCTACCCTTCCCATGTATGACAGAATCATTGGTCTAAAATACTAGTTGTATCCTCTCAATGTGTCTCCTACTTCTTTTAGCATAAATCCAAAATTTTGGGTATAAAATCAAGGCCTTTTCAGTCTGGTGCTAACTTGTCTTCATTCCCTTGGGCCTGTCAGATTTCTTTCATTCCCAAAGTGTGCCCTGCACGTTCATGCCTTTGTACTTTTTTTTTTTTTTAATTGGCTTCACACCTAGTGTGAACCCCAGTGGGGGTCTTGGTCTCAGGGTCTTGAGTTTGGGGTTTGAACTCATGATCCTGAGATCAAGACCTAAGCGGAGATCAAGATCAGATGCTTAACTGACTGAGCCACCCAAGTTCCTGCCTTTGTATGTTCTGCTCTCTCATTCAGAAATCTTCCTGATCCTTCCTGATGGAATCACACCCAGCTCAGATATTTTCTCTTCCAGCTGAATCTTTCCTGATCTCATTAATTGTTCCTTCCAATAAGAGCAGGTAATTTGCATTTCTGCTCTGGAAGCCCTCGTGTCATGCTGATTTATGGTGTATTTACTTGATCCTCTCCTGCATTACTCCACTACAATAGTGGCTTTCAGACTCTTTTAACAGTAGCATAGTTTGTAGCAATAATGGGTGATAAATAGAAATACATTTTACATTGTTTATCCAATTGGCACATTTATATATATATCTTATTTCATCAAGTTTAAGAAATACTTCTATGTTAATATTTCTGAAATCACGATATAGCAGAGTATCATATTTTGATAAGAGATTTTATTTCTTTTTGTTGTTTTTCCTTTCAAACAATAGTACATAAAGTAATGGTGTGTCATAATTTATGATATTTCAGATTTGTTGAAATAGAGTACATAATGGAAACAAAAGTTTCACAAAATCATATTTACCCTGTGGGCAATGCTTTCTAGTTTTTTGCTCTCTTTCCTTAAGAAGAAAAATGCTGGTCATAATCCACCAAAATCATTTCACTACTTACTACTTGATCATAACCTGCAGTGTGAAAAATTAAGACTATTTACTGAGACACGATAGGATTAAGAACTCAGACGGACTACAGTAACATGACTTTACATCTCCACGGTTTGCATAAACACGACTTGAATTCCAAGAACTTCTTGCCCAAGAAGATGAAGTTGCAAATAACTTAACTGCAGTTTCAGGAACTTCCTCACTATTTATCTAAACAAGAGACTACTGACTGACATAGCCTTCATCAGGATAAAGAGCCTGCTCCTCAACACAATTACTGTTGGGTTTATCAAACAACTGTTTGCTCTTCTAGCCTTGCTTCAAAACTCTCCCCTGCCTGTAATCATCTTAAATGATTATATCACAAATTTAGTCCAATCTCAATCGTGCTTTCATTGCAAGACTTGTCTTAAACCAGATGCCCTGAATCTTCTGACTATTCTACACTTTCCTCTTTGAGAGGCTACTAAGACATCAACATAGTGATATCACTTGCTATTGTAAGCAATAAACTTAGCTTTGTTTGATCAACAGTTTCTTTTGCTGGTCTTTGCGGGAAGTCAGGAGCTGACACTATATTACAGGCTCTCAAAAAAAACCACACAGTATTTATTTATTTTCCTCCTACCTCCCCCCCAATGATGAAACACTGATGGATGAGGAAGGAAAGGTGTCTCAAAAGTCGGAGAGTATCCTATTGCAGGGGCAGTAGGGAACTTTAGTGGTCACAGGTAAGGAGCTCTTGCTGCAGAGAAGCTGCAACCACAAATCAGAAATTCTGCAGTTGCACCAGGCCTTCCCTTTCTCTTAGTTTTATCTATTTGCCATCTCCTCTTCACACCTGGTACTCAGAAGGCATTGCTTTAAATATAGAAAATAGAAATTCAAGTTCCATCCCAACCACTTAACTTCAAGGTACTACGTGATCTTTAAAGTGGTTATTTGCCTTAAGCTTGAAGCTTGAAGATGTATCTAATAATGGATAAGGGACTGCCAAACGTTTGGTTCTCATCAGAAATGATTAAGTCATTGAAAAAATATGCTGACCCGCGTCTCTAATTTCATAAATACCTACATAAATTTCCCATAAACACTGGAAAGGCTCCTTGGACCCAGTAAGCCGTGGTAAATAAAACAAGTTTGGTCTCATCCAAGTGGTCCCAGGAAGGCACCGATCTACATTTCCCAAATTCTACGATTCAGGCCTAGGCACAGCTCAGCATCAAGCCAGGTGCTCTCCTCCTTCCTGTTTTTGCTTTCACAGTACCACCACCCCCCGTCCTCCGGTTATATTGGGCTCCTTCTGATCCAGCTGAAAGGTCACCGTGGCGACCTCACTTAGAAGCATTCCTCCTTCCTCTGTATTCTCAGGCAGAATTAATGACCGCCTAAGCACTGGGCCTCCAACAGCGTTTGCCTGGTACTTCGGCTGTTGCCTTCTAGCCAATCCATCTTCAGGCCCACCCTATAGTGTTCCGGGCCCATCCCTAGGCACATGGACGGAGGCTAGCTCCTCTCGGATCGCCCAGTAGCTTGCCAGTCGTAGGTGCGCGGTAAACCACCGCCCCCACTCCCCTCCAAGGAGTTTGGTCACTTTGAGCTGTAGTGCTGGGCTAAGGGCAGAGCTAGGAGGGCCTATCTGCCCACCTGCCCGCCAGCCCCCGTCCCAGCCCCCCGGAAGCGGCTGACTAGACCGCGTGCCTCTCCCACCGCCCCCGTAGCGCACCGAGCCCAGTCACCAGCGTTGGAAATTCCGGCGCGTGCAAGCGCTCGGGGCCGGGCGGGGGCGGGGGAACCCGTGGAGTGAGCCTGTGACGCGAGGGGGCGTGGCTCGCGAAAACCCCGCCCCCTCTTCCTCGCCCTCTCTCGCGGGTCGGGGTTACATGGCGGCGACTGCGGCAAAGCGAGAGCCTCGGAGACGCCGCTGCCGCCAGCACAGCCGGAGACCTGAGCCGACACTGGGGGCTGTCCGCGGGCCCCGCACTCCCTCGATGAGCCGGAGAAGTCCCGTGAGTGCGTGTGTGTGTGTGTACGTGTGCGGGGCGCGCTGGCGGGGCGGCGCGGAAGGGCGCCGCGGCGGGCCCGGCGGCGGCGGCGGAGCCGGCTCCCTCCTCCATTGTGTGTGACCCTCCGGCGGCCGCCGCTCAACAAAGGCGCTTTTGTTCCGTCTCCGGCCCGCCCGCCCGTCCGCCCGCCGGCCCGCCCGCTCGGGCCTGGCCGGCGCGTCCCGGCGCGGGCTGGCGGGCTGGCGGGCGGCGGGCCCGGGTCCCCGCGTGGGGCCGGCGGAGCGGCCGGCGCGCCCCTCCC
>NC_081569.1:69688845-69806217 GCF_022355385.1 Mustela nigripes
CGCCGGCCTCCCGGCCGGGCCGCGCCCGCCAGCCCCGGGGCCCCGCCGCTCGGCTGCGGCGCCGCCGCCCGCGCGCGGTTCCGCGGGTTCGAAGCCCGCCCCGGCGGGCGAGCGGCGGGCGAGGGGCGGCGGCCGGGAGGGGCGGCCCGGGGAGCGTGAGGTGGCGCGGAGTCTCGCCTTCCTGGCGCGCTGCCCTCGAAATGCTCCCGCGTCTCCTCCCCCATCCCACTCGGGTGACTCGGCCTCAGCTGACTCCGGCCGGGCAAAGTCCCCGGCGGACTCGGCGAACTGCGTAGCGCGCTCCGCTCGCCCGGCCGGTCTCGGAGCCCCGGAGTCCTCTGCCCAAGTTCTGAGTTCTGGCCGTAAACGAGGTACAGAAAACTTGTCCGGCTCGGAATTGCTCATTTCTCTGCTCCCCCGCTCCCCCACCCTGCTGCAGCCTTTCCCTGGCTGTTCGGGACGCGGAGCGCTGGTCTGTGAAAGTGCCTCAGTGGGAACTTGTTTTGTCCGTCACCGAAAAGGGCCTCTTGGCTTGGCCGTGCGTTTCTGCCTGCCTCGGTGAGGTGCGTGGAGGAGTAGAGGTCTCTTGGCCGCCTTTTGTTCCTCGGCTTCGTAGGACTCCACTGGTTCAGGTGTTACGTGGGAGCTCTGTGAAGCAGGATCTTTTTGATTCCTTTCCTGTTTTATTTTCTCTTTAGCTTGCTCATTGGCAAAGGTCCAGTGAAGTGGTGGAATTAGAAGCCTTACTGCATTTGCACCAAAATTCCTGTTCTTTTCCTCAATGCTAAAAATGCTCTTAAAAGTCAGTATTAACTTTTTTTTTTTTTTTAACGATAGAAGATGATTTGTCAAGGGGAAAAAAAAAAATTAACGGGGGGACAAAATGGAGTGCAGACCTCTCCAGAGTAATTTTCTGATTGCTGCTGCTTCTAGCCTTGTTAGTTTTTAAGGTTCTGCTTGGACATAGTCTCTCTCTTCAACCTTGGGAAACTGAGGTGGAAACCGTAATTTGACTAGAAGAATGTAGGGTCCAATCCAAACAGGGCCTGGCCCTGAAAAGCAACTACCTCTAGAGTTTATTATTAGAGATGTCAGATTTTAACGTTTGAAAAATAATCTTGAGTTGGGTGGAAGAATCTCTAAGATCGCTAACGGGTTCAAACACGTTTATGAAGGGTTTGCTTGCTATGTGCCAGGGAGTGTAAAGTCCTTTCACATATATGTGTTACATCACTTAATAAGAATTGCCTGGTGAAACTTGTAAAATTGCTTATTGGTGTTCTAAATTCAGTAATTGCAGTCATCTAGGAAATATGCCAGATTTGAGCAGGATATGTCTTATTATTTAGATTTTACTGTTCAGGAAAAAAACAACTGGCAAACAGAGAATTGTTTATAAAAATACCCTTTATATATATTTTGGAGTTTGGTTACTTGGAAAGGAGGATTCAATGTAGTGTTTGACTATTTGTGATTGAGAAAGAATCGAAGATTGATTTGAAGACGGGTTAATTTTGTAAAAGAAACAGTACATGTTCTTATGACAAGTGTTAGTACTAAATGTGTTGCAGTGTTTTGCATAAGTTCATTTAAACATCGTGAGAATTCATAACTGACAAAATAGTGAGGTTTGCTGACTCAGGGTACATTGGTGAAGGGGATGGGGTCTGGTAGGAGGAAGCTCAGAAGTGCTGCAAGTTTTGAGTTGGGTGATGACTCATACTGCCCACGGACTGCTACGTGGCCCTTTTTTTTATACACTGTATTTTTTTAAATGATAGGGCTAAAATGTTTCTATCCACATTATAATTCTCTCTCAAAAAGAACCACAGTTTCTCTAAGAGTAATGGTTTCTTAAATTGCATTTTAAAAGGAGATCAGATATCCTACAGGTGGAATTTTATAACATTTGTTGAGAGGAAAAGGTGAAATTAATTGCTGGTCAGTTGTTAAAAGTTTGATACTAGCAGTTTTCTCTTATTGAGAAAGATTTACAGATTATTTATAAAAGAATTTTTATGGTGTGAGTAGAAATTAGGCTTATGTTCTCATTGGTAATGTAAAAGTTACCTTTATAATATCTAGAAACTAGTTTAAGTGTCGTAAAAGTGCAGAAGTATTAATTGGATATAGCTCTGAACATGAACATTTCATTCAGACAGAATTATACAATAGTGCTTTCTCCCAATCTGTATGGATTTTCTATGTGTATTTATGATATATATGAATTTTCTGTTTTAATAAAGACAACTTGAAGTAAGTATTACAGGCACTTTTCCATCTTTTTTAAAATTTAAAAAATTTATTTTTAAGTAATATCTACACACATCATGGGGCTTGAACCCACAACCCTGAGATCGAGTCATATGTTCCACCAACTGAGTCAGCCAGGCGACCCTCATCAGTCTTTTTTAAAGATAAGCAGAATGTACAGTTCCAAATTTAGGACCCACACTGAAATTTGGTAATAAGATATTTTGACTGATTTTTAAAAGCCACCTTTTAGCAGGTTGTCCTAAATTAAGGTTGGGAAGAAAAAAAGAGTGAGAATAGCAGTTTGTTTTAAAAGTGAGAAGAAAAAACTCCTCATGTCTTAGGTTTTTTTAATACACTGTTTATCTTCTCAAAGTGATTTATTTGAAGAGTTTCCTAAGTAGTAAAGTGTGTTGTTAAAGTGAATTAAATCTTTGGAAAGATTTTGGAAGTGCCTGACATGATTTATATAGAAGAACTTTAATGACATTTAATTTAAACTTTAAAATATATTTCTTATTAAAGGAAATATAAAAATATAAATATAAAAAAGTGTAGATTTTCAAAACATCCTATCACCTAGAAGTTGAACATGTGTTTTCAGGGTTGTTGTTGTTTTTCAAGTTTTTATTTATTTATTCAAGAGCACAGAGGCAGGGGAAGCATTGAGGGGGAGAGAGAGGGAGAAGCAGATTCCCCACTGGGCAGAGAGCCTGCCAGGGGAATAGATCCCAGGACCCTGGAATCATGACCTGAGGCAAAGGCAGATGCTTAACCACCTAGAGCCACGCAGGAGCCCTCCAATTTTTTGTTTGTTTGTTTTTAAGAATATAAGTAATTACCTATCATGCATAATTCAGAATTTATTAACAGACTGGATATTTTAGGCTGTCTCCTTTTTATGAGATACTGCTTTATGAAATGGTGAGCCACACCACTGCTGTCCATTTCATTGTTTGCATTGCCCTTTTGAGCCATGTTTGACTGTAGGGCCCCCGTTGAAATAGGAGGCTGTCCCAAGGGTAGTTCTTTGTGGCATTGTTGGCTGCCCTGTGTCAGCTCTTTCAGCCTGTTCTGTGGACTGTTAACATTAACATTACTTTGTTGCCTGTTGGTGGCATGGGGATTTTGGTCACTTTTTTATTGCTCAGATCCTTGACTGAAACTTCACAAAAACAAAACAACAGTAATGTTATTGTAGTTAATGGCTTTTTCCAGGGAGTTGCTTTTCATGTAGAACTGATGTTTTTAAGGTAACAGTAGTACAGGCTGAGTCCTGCATTGGTTTTTTTTTGTTTTTGTTTTTGTTTTTCTTCTTCCATGAGCTGTGTATTTAGAAAATACAGTGTGTCCCTCTGGTGATTCTTAGTGGTTTGTCTTTCATACACGTCAGCCTTTTAAATCCATTTCTGAAAAGTTGTACAGAGATTGAATATTTATATGGCAAATCACATTTTCCCATTGCTTTTCATTTAAATTTAGAATGGCTTTTCATGGAAAAAAAAAATGGTAGCACAAATATTGTTTGTTAGAATCCTGGCATTTACTTCAGGGAAGAACCTTCCTCTGCAAAAAGCGAAATCTCTGCATTTCATTCTGTACAAACTACATGTTAGTGTTTACAGGGAGTTCATGACCATTGTCTTTTTCCAGTTACTTGACAGCTGAGGAAACTGAGGCCCAGAGAGAACTAAAATCTTAGTACACAAAATGTGATTGCTGGACCAGCAGTATTAACATCACCTACGAATATGTTAGTGCAGAATTCTTGACTCCATCCCAAGACCTACTGAATTAGAATCTACATTTTCACAGGATTCTTAGGTGATTCAAATGCACATTCATTTCTAGAAGCACTATTAAATGATACACATACATCGTTGCTCAGCTGGCTAGTGCTGATTTGGAAAACTCAGATCTTCTGAGTTATTCCTTTTATTGGCTCTCCTGAAAAAAGTCAAAAGAAAAATTGAAGATCTAATGACTGTTCAGTAGCACTTTCTATGATGATGGAAGACTCTATTCTTTGTTGTCCATTGAAGTAGCCAACTAGCCGCATGTGACTGTTGAGCACTTAACAATGGTGGCTAGTGCACCTGAGGAACTGAATTTTTAATTTTAATTATTTTTAAATAGCTGCAAGTAGCTAGTGGCTACCATATTGGACAGCTCAGATCTGGGTGATTTATGTTGACACTAAATTTAAAGTAATCTAATCTGTAATTTAATAACTGATTAGGCTCAGTTTAATAATTTCCTCCTTCATTTACAAATTGGAGAGAGGGTCAGTTTCTAACTGCCTACTTTTTCAGTATGTCCAGATAGGATTTTTTTTTGCCCAGATACGATTTTGTAGTTACTATAAAGCACTGCCAGTTTTCTGATTGATACTTTTGTAAAATAGATAAGTTGCAAGAATGTGTTTTCCTGTTTGTCTTAATAAGGGCATTTTCACTTAGATTAAAAAATAGTTGTTAAATAAATGTTCCTTAATTAGCTTATAGATAGCATGGAGGGGACTGTTTTTACCTCTGGCCTACTACTTCCAGGCTCATTGGTACTTGTTAGCTGCCAGATTTATCTGCCGTTTTTTAATGTTATTTCCAGGTGTGGAAACATTGGTTCTTAACCTGCCACCTTAGGTAGTGGTAAGATTCTAACCCTAAAGTAAATCAGACTGGCCTGTGACTAAATCTTGACATTTACTATATATGTGATTTCGGTGAAGTTGCTTTACTTCTCAGAGCATCCGTACTCTTGTTTATAAAGTAAGACTGACCAGGCACTTTATGGTTTTGAGTAGCAAAATAATTTGTCACAGAAAATGCCTGGTACTGAATGTATACTCAGTAGATACAGATTACCTTCCCAAGCTCTCCTGCTTAGCTTTTCTAGCCTTCTGTAATTTATTCTTCTGCTTGAGATTTCAACCAGGCTTAAGTGATACTCTGATGTTAAATTTAATCAGTTCCCACTGGTTGCTCTAACTTCAGGCTTTGCTTCACTCATGTTGATCCCTTGTAGGTAGATTCTTCCGCTTTTGCTTTGGATTCCTTCCCTTCACTTCTTAAGGACTCATCTCTTTCTTGCATCATGCATTTTCCCCTTTCTGTTGGGTTGTCTTTATTAGTATACAAATGTGCCCTGAACTATACTGTCCAGTCTGGTAGCTACTGGCTACATGTGGCTATTTATTTATTTATTCATTTTGTAAGATTTTAAAAATTTATTTGAGAGAGAGAGAGGTCACAAATAGGCAGAGAGGCAGGCAGAGGGAGAGGGGAAAGCAGGCTTCCCACTAAGCAGAGAGCCTGATGCAGGGCTCCATCCCAGGACCCTGAGATCATGACCCCTGAGCTGAAGGCAAAGGCTTAATCCACTGAGCCACCCAGGCGACCCTATTTATTTATTTTTTTAAAAAAGATTTTATTTATTTGAGAGTGAGTGAAAGAGAGCATGGTTGGGGGGAAGGAGGAAGGGTCAGAGGGAGAAGCAGACTCCCTGCTAAGCAGGGAACCCCATGTGGGTTTGATCCTGGAACTCTGGGATCGTGATCTGAGCCTAAGGCAGATGGATGCTTAACTGACTGAGCCACCCAGGCACCCCATGTGTGGCTATTTAAGTAAAAATGTATGGGGCATCTGGTTGGCTCAGTCGTTAAGCATCTGCCTTCGGCTCAGGGCATGGTCCTCGGGTCCTGGGATCGAGCCCTGTGTCGGGCTCCCTGCTCAGTGGGAAGCCTGCTTCTCCCTTTCCCACTCCCCCAGCTCGTGTTCCCTCTCTGGTTGTGTCTCTGTCAAATAAATAAAAATAAATAAATAAAAATGTATTTAGAAAAAAATTAGTTTCTCAGCCCTGCTCACCAGATTTCATTTATTCCGTAATTGTCTACCATATTGAACAGTGTGGATATAGAAATCTGTTACAAACCCTCTCAGATTCCATTTTCTCTTTTAGCTATTGTCTAGTTTCTCATTTCTCTGATCATCCTTCAAGCAAATTTTCAAGAGTTGTCTTTGTGTGTTCTCTTCACTTTGCTCCTCAACCTGTTCCGGATTGACTTCTGTTAAACCATCTCACCACTTGAAATTGCTCTAATCAAGACTTTAATTTACCAAATCCATCTTACAGGATCTTGTGACAGCTTTCAATATAGTGGACCATTGTTTTCTGCATATTCACCTGCTTTTCTTAGCTTATAAAACTTATTCTTGTTTTTCTCCTACTTCACACTTTGGCATAAGTTTTTACAGGCTTCTGTCATCTTCTTGCCTTCATGTATTAGCATATCCCAGAGTTTAGTTCCTGCCCTCCTCCACCTTTCTAAATTCTTTCCCCAAGTGGTCTCATTCAATTTATTAAGTATTATCTACCTGTGAGTAATTCTCAGACTTACATTTAGACTTCTTGCCTGAACTTCAGACACATTATCCAATTGCGTGCTTGATGTTACCACTCACTTATTTAAGTAGACACTTCATGAATAGGCTTAACGTATCCAAAATAGAATTCTTTTTCCCGTATCATTCTCCCAGTTTTCCCCATCTCAGTAATTGGCATGTAGGAGTTATTCTTAAATCCTCTTCCCCTTATCCCCCATATCTAATCTATCACCAAGTTCTCTTGGTGTCCTGGTCAGTAAAAAAAAATTCATCATTATTTGAAAGAAGATCTTGGGCTTTTGAATCTGAGATTCAAATCATAGTTCTTTCATTGATGTGTAATGTTGAATGTATTATTTAAATTCTCTGAAGTAAAGTGCATAAAACCCATACAGTCTAGTTAGGATTTATTATAAGAGTATATGTCCAGTACACTGCTTTATGCATAATACATTCTTAATCAAGCTTGTTATTTTTGTTTTTTATATTCTTTGAAAATTCAGATATTAAAAATGCTGTTCTCATGTTCAGGGTCTTTATTATATAAACAAATCCTTTTTTCCCCCACTAATTGCTTTTATAATAGTTGATAATGTGGGATAGAGATGTGCCAAACTTACTTATGTCCTCCAGTTTGAACTTTGGGGCCATAGTCCATAATACAGTTTTTTACTGTCTTGAAAGTATATACTTTTAAAGCAGGGAAGTACAGCCCCTCAAAGTTATTTCAGTTAAAATATGTATGTTTACCTTGATTAACATGGTTAATTTCCATTTGCTTTGGAACTATCCATGAATCTGTGATGGCACTTTAATGTTAACATACTGGTTTATATTATGATTGATGTAAAAGTACACAAAAACTACTTGCAGTTGGTGATTTATTTAGTTTTCTTTTTAACCTTCCTTTTACTCTCCATTGATGGGCATGTTACTAAGTAAACATAATGACCAAAAAGGAAGGTGTTTAAAGATGACCCATGAGCCTTTCAGTAGTTATCATAATTTTTAAAAAATAATCTAAACTATTTCACCAATACTGTAAACCTTATGATAACATGATTCGGTTCACCCCCTTCCAACACTGAGAGCTTGTTATTTTCTATTTCTAAATGTGTTATAAACCTTGTAATACATTATTATTTTGCTTTAAATAATCAGTAGTCTCTTAAAGACATTTCAACCTGTAGACAGGGGGTGCCTGGGTGGCTCAGTTGGTTAAGCATCTGCCTTTGGCTCAGGTCATGATCCCAGGGTCCTGGGATTGAGTCCTGTGACAGGCCCCTGCTCAGCTGGGGGAGTCTGCTCCTTCTCCCTCTGCCTCTCCCCCCTGCTCGTGTGCATGTGCGCTCTCTCAAATAAATAAAATCTTTAAAAAAATAATAAACATGTAGGGGCGCCTGGGTGGTTCAGTTGGTTAAGCCTCTGCCTTCGGCTCAGGTCATGATCTCAGGGTCCTGGGATGGAGCCCTGCATTGGGCTCTCTGCTCAGCGGGGAGCCTGCTTCCCCCTCTCTCTGCCTGCTTCTCTGCCTGCTTGTGATCTCTGTCAAATAAATAAATAAAAATCTTAAAAAATAATAATAAACATGTAGATAAATTTTCTGGTTTTTTTTTTTGTTTTTGTTTTTGTTTTTTAAAGACCTTTTATATTTTCTAATTATCCTTTCTGGAGCTCTTGTTCCTTTATGCAGGTTCCATTTGTTGTCATTTTCCTTCAGCATAAGAACTTTTAACATTTCTTTAGCAAAACTCTGAAGCGCTATAGGAAAGATGTTAGGGTTCAAAGCTGATGACCAAGAAATTCTTGAGACATCTTTGGTGCAAACAGGTGATTTTATTAAGGCACGGGGACAGGACCCATGGGCAGAAAGAGCTGCACCGGGGTCATGAAGCGTGCCCTGTTATATAATTCAAGTTGGGAGGGGGTTAGGGATAGCGTAAGTCTCAAAGGAATTTGGAAGCAAGGTTTCCAGGACCTTGAAGGGGCTACCTATTGTTAGGAAAAGATCGTTTATTACTGTCTAATAAAACCTTAGTCATGAGACCCTTCGGATGTATATTGGGGGCCATATCCTTGGGTTGCGGGGTGGGGGGAGAGGTGATTGCTAACATGTATCTTGGGGGTTTTAGAGATAAAGGGAGTTTCCAAAAGAATTTTTATATGTTAAAGTAGGCTTACTGGATCTGGTGGGTGGGGGTGTCGAACTAGGATTGCCTTTTGCCCTTGGCAAAGTGTTAACGTGGAGGCAGTTGAGTCCCTAGAGGAATGTCACTCTGCGTGCTTCAAGGACTTGTCAGTGGGCTGTAGGTAGTAAGGAAATTTAATAATTCTTCCGCCTTTGTTTCCCACATTGTGAGGAAGACCAATTCTTTTCACTTTTGTCCCTTTGAAAATGTCTTTATTTCGTCTTCATTTTTGAATGAAGATCTTCATTTCATCTTCATTTCCCTAGGTACAAAATTCTAGGTTGATATTTCTCTTTTTGGCACTTGAAAAATGATGTTCTCTTGTCAGATTCTGGCTTTCATCGTTTCTAGTGATAAATCAGGTATCCCTCCTGTTGTACTTACTAGTATATAGTTAACTCTTTCACCTGGTTCCTTTTAACAGTTGCTCTCCCCACCCCCCCCCTCACCATTTTCAACAGTTTGGCTATGATAGACCTAGGTATGGGTTTCTTTTACTTATTCTGCCTGTAGTTCATTTGAGTACTTCGGTCTGTGAGTTGGTATCTTTTGTCAGTTTTGGAAAATTGTTAAGTTTTGTTTTGTTACTTATTTATTTTTTAAAAAGATTTTGTCAAGAGAGAGTGCACACATGCCCAAGCGGGCGGAGCACCAGGCAGAGGAATAAGCAGGTTCCCCCCTAGGCAAGGAGCCTGATGTAGGACTCGATCCCAGGACCCTGTGATCAAGACCTGAGCCAGTGGTAGATGCTTAACTGACGGAGCCACCCATGCCATCTTGTTTTGTTTTTTAAAGATTTATCTATTTTAGAGAGAGAGAGAAGGAGGGGCAGAGGGAGAGGGAGAGAGGATCTCAAGCAGACTCTGGAATGAGCAGAGACCCTAACATGGGGCTCAATCTCACAGCCCTGGATCATGACCTGAGCTGAAACCAAGAGTCGGACACTTAACCAACTGTGCCACCCAGACACCTCGGTTTTAGAAAATTTTTTCTATGATCTTCTTATACTTCTATCCTGTCAGCTTTCTGAACCTGTTCAGCTTAGCTGCCAGCAGCTCTTTGGACTGCTTGGATATTTTCTTTGCTCTCCAATACCACCTCAGGTTTTCGTTTTCGTTTTCTTTTTCTTTTCCTTTTTCTTTTTCTTTTTCTTTTCTTTCCTTCTCTAGACACAGAGAGATCACAAGTAGGCAGAGCTGCAGGCAGAGAGTGAGGGGGAAGCAGGCTCCCCGCTGAGCAGACAGCCTGATGCAGGGATCGATCCCAGGACCCTGAAATCGTGATCTGAGATGAAGGCAGAGGCTTAACCCTGAGCCACTCAGGCACCCCTCACCTCAGTTTTTCTTTACTTCATGTTTGTGCCCTGTTTATTTGCCTTAGGGATACTATCTGCCTTGTACTCAGAATGCATTGGAGGGGTTTATTTCATGCTTTTTGACTTGTCCTCCACCTTCAGAGCAGCTGCCTTGGATGTGGTGGAGGCCTGTATATTTTATGAGATACTCTCTTAGCTTTCCTGCCTTGCCCTCAGACTTCAGCTCTCTGTGATGACCTGTGGGAAGGAATTGGCAGGTGGGACTTATAGCTGGGCCTCCTCTGAATTCTAATCTGTTAATTGCAACCACATTCAGCTATTAAAAGTTGGTTACAAATTTGGCTGGTTTCTTCTCAGTTCTGTTAGTGGAAATTTCCTTGCTTTGCCACTTTGCCAGGAATGAGAATAGCCATGGTCTCTTTTATGAAAGGCTTAATATTTTCTAGAATTTAGTTTATTTAGATTTCTTTGCATCTTTAGCTTTCCTGATGGGTTTTTCAAAAACTACGGTATTGTAGCTTATCTATCTTATCATGTTATATGGTGTGAGTAATGGTGTTTTGTAATTTTTCTGCATTCTAATAAGAAGTGGAAATCCTGGGGCGCCTGGGTGGCTCAGTGGGTTAAGCCGCTGCCTTCGGCTCGGGTTGTGATCTCAGGGTCCTGGGATCGAGTCCCGCATCGGGCTCTCTGCTCAGCAGGGAGCCTGCTTCCCTCTCTCTCTCTGCCTGCCTCTCTGACTACTTGTGATTTCTCTCTGTCAAATAAATAAAATCTTTAAAAAAAAAAGAAGTGGAAATCCTGAACTGGAAGAGGCCATAGAAGTCATGTAGTTTAGCTACATCATTTTCCTGATGAGGAACTGAGGCCTAGAAATGCTTTGATTATAAGCTAATTTAGCCATGGACCCTGGACTAGATGTTACATCTCCTTAACTCATTTTTACCCCCTTTTAATATGGTTATAGTAAAACCAGAGAGGAATTTTTCAGTAGTATGAAACTTCAGTGTGAATCTGATAGGAAACTTACACTTTTTTTTTTTTTTTAATCTTGTAAGCTTTGTTCAGCTTTGAAGAAAATGAGAAACAAAGGAAGAAGGATATTCCAGGAAAGTTATATGCTATTCTGATTCATTTTTTAAAAATTTGGTACTCACCAATAAAGCATGTGGTTCTCCCTTTGATGAGAGTCCAGAAATATTTTATATGGATGGCCTTGCATGTTGTGGCCTTCTTCATACCCTCACTAGGGTTAGCTGAAAAATGACAGCAGTTATATTTGGTGTGCAGTCTGGAAAGCTGTGGTGCTAAATGCCATAGAGCCTGCTAGGATGGACTGAAGAATAATCAGAATAATGTCAAAGTCTCACATATCTTCACAATACCTACTTGGTATCACATGGGCTAATGGGACTTTTTATAGAATCCTGCTTGTCTGCTAATATAAGACACTATTTTCAGTGGCATAATTCCTTCTTACTACCTCAACAGAATAAAAGAGGAGCTATAACAAAGTTGAAGTTTTCTTTTTTTTTCTTCAGTCTGAGTTATTTGAAATCCTTGCTTTCTTCACATATTGACAAATCTATGTGTTTACCGTACAGTGAAGCTCCTGGGGGGAATTCCTGGAAAGGAAAGTACCATATCTAGGAGTCATCACTGATGTTCCCCCAGTGGGTCAAAGTGTGAGCAGATTCTGAGGAAGTTGAGGCTAGAGCTTGTTCTCTGCAGAATGTTTTACTATCAAATAAAATCTGCTGTTTACATTAATTCAGTTAGTAGTTTATAAAGTACCTACTAAGCACCCAGGTACTATGCTCAGAAAGTATTAGTAAAGCAACTGAGTTTCAAATCTTTTATTTATTTTTTAAAAAAGATTTGTTTACTTAGAGTAGAGGGAGGGCTAGAGGGAGAGAAACTCAAGCTGCTGAGTGTGGATTCCAATGTGGGGCTTGATCCCATGATACCAAGATCACAGCCTGAGCTGAAATCAAGAGTCAGACACTCAGCTGACTGAGCCACCCAGGTGCCCCTCAAACCTTTTATTTTATTTTTTAAAAGATTTTATTAGAGGATAAGCGGGGAGAGCGGCAGGCAGAGGGAGAGGGAGAAGCAGGCTGCCTGCTAAGCAGGGAGCCTGATGCAGAACTCAGTCCCAGGACCATGAGATCATGACTTGAGCCAAAGGCAGCCGTTTAGCTGACTGAGCGACGAAGGCACCCCTCAAACCTTTTATTTTAAAATAGAGTTACAGGGGCGCCTGGGTGGCTCAGTGGGTTAAAGCCTCTGCCTTCGGCTCAGGTCATGATCCGAGGACCCTGGGATCAAGCCCCACATCAGGCTCTCTGCTCAGCGGGGAGCCTGCTTCCTCCTCTCTCTCTCTGCCTGCCTCTCTGCCTACTTGTGATCTCTGTCAAATAAATAAATAAAATCTTTTAAAAAAATTAAAAAAAATAAAATAGAGTTACATACAATAAAGCGAAGAGAGGGGAAAGTGGTAAGGTGATGCCCTGGGAAATGGTACCCTAGAAGAGTAGAGGCACCTGAAGAATAGAGATTAGACTAGACTAGGAAAGAATGGCCCGAGACAGGGAAGGAGAATAGTATTAGAAAAGAGAGGAGGAAGAAGTTAGTGGGACAGAGAGGAAGCAACTACAATGACCTAGGAGTTTGTGCTCCATGAGGTCAGGGTGATTTCTTTGTTGTTGTTTTTTTAACCTGTTTTGACCCCTGCTATACCTTTATGCCAAAAACAACATCTGGCATATGATAAGCACTCAGCAAGGTTTTGTAGAATAAAATGGATGGATGGTAGAATTGAAGCTGAAACTGCTACTGAAACTATGTTGAGATTGCATTTTCCTACTGCCTTGAAGTAGGTGTGACCATGTGATCTGCCTTGGTCAGTAAAAGGTGAGCAGAAGTGAAGTGTGTTTTGGATGGAAGCTTTAGAGCAGCGAAATATTCCCTGTTCTTTGTTCTTTGCAGTGGACAGAGCTAGTAGTTACTTTGACAACTTGTATGACAGCTGTGTTGGGACTTGATGCATTAGCAAGACTTAAAACTTCTCTTGTAAGTCAGTAGATGTTGGGGGTTATTTGTTAACTATACAATTTTCTAACCTATCCTGACTGCTACAGAAATTTTATATTTTCATCTGGTTGGAATCCTCATATGGCCAAAGATACTTGAAGAAGGAGGCTGCCCACATGTCTCCTGTTTATATACATGCACCAGTGTTTTCCTTAACATGAGTTAGGAGAGGAGTCTTAGAAATGAAGGCTTAGGCAGGAGAAAGATAAGAGAGGGGATGAAGGGTTATTATAATTATTTTTAAATTTCTAGCCATAAATATATAGAGAGGATTGTGTTTGTTTAATGTTTAATATACAGCAGTTTGAATCACATATCCCCCAGTCTGGGCATACCACCGTAATAAGTGCTTAGGAACAAATGACCAGTGAAGTAAAAGACTTGTATGGGGCTTTCATAGATGATAGACTGAGAATTGGAAGGGTCTTTAAAGATTTTTTGACCTATTTATCTCATCTGTGGAGTTCTTTCTATTCTAATACAGATACCCTAGAAGAAATAGCAACTAGAGATGAGCATCAAAATGAACATAATGACTTTTTAAGATTTTATTTATTGGTCAGAAAGAGAGAGAGCACAAGCAGGCAGAGTAGCCCAGAGAGGCAAAGGGAGAAGTGGGTTCCCCACTGAGCAAGGAGCCCGATGCTCATCCTGGGATCACGACCTGAGTCGAAGGCAGCCGCTTAGCTGACTGAGCCACCCAGGCATCCCGCATACTGGCTTTTTAAACAGCCAAAGGCAAATGCAAGTCCCTAATGTTAACGTGTATTTAGGCAAAGCTTCAGACAATTTAAGAACAGAAGTTGGGAGTGGAAGAGTTTTTTGGGGAGTAGAAGAGTTTTTGGATACTTTGTTAGAAGCCAAGCAATCCTTTCTTTGACTTCCTAAGTTTGTTCTATTGCACACACTGGTTACTGGTAGCAGGCAAGGGCTTGTTAGACTTTGGTGTTTGAGTTGCAAGGTCCCTCCTCTTACTCCAGATGACTAAGATCATTCACTGACATTGTTTACACCATGAGCCTCCTTGAGGTTCAAATCCTGAGAAGGATCTCTGATAACTATAAGGGCTACCTTACATCAGGAACAAGGGCATTGTCAAGAATGCATCTGAACATGCAGTTAAGCTGTAGCCTTTGGCCTTCTCTGCCCTAGAAACTTAGTAACTTTGGTGAGAGCTTGAGATACAATCTTAGGGAAGGATGAATTTGCTATAACAACCCCTCTCTGTGCCAGGGTTAAGAGATAGTCCTATGTGAATTTAAGTAGAGCTCAACCTTGCCCTTCTCTCTAAAAGCAACTGGATTTTGGCTGAGTAGATGTGAGGCTGGCTGGATTCCATTTAACTCAAGTTACTCACTTGACCTGGGAGAAGAGCAAAATAGGCAAGAGCCATTGAGGAGGGGGAAGGTGGAGAGCTGTCATTGCATGTGATCAGGCCCCATGACACATGTCAACATTTAAGCGGCCGGGTGGAATATGGAAGAGAAAACCAGGTAAGGAAGGTTTATGTTTAAGGTTCTCACCTCAAACTTGCTTTGCACATCCAGACTCCTTTTCTGATATGCAGGGAAGGAAAACCCAGTTTCTACAGAATGGAGAAACGGCGCAAAATTACTGTCTTCTTTCTTTTGCATTTTATAACTTTACTGAATATGCTTAGACTTGACTCAAAGTACCTGCATTTCTCTTGGCTTGGAGGTAGGCTCAGGGACAGAAAGCAGGTGGTGATTAAGGAACGAAAGGAGTGCTTGAGGAGACCAGTGTGGCTAATGCAGTTTCAGGGAACTGCCTTATAAACGTAGGAAGGCGGTGCCCAGACTGTGCTACATAGAAAACTTTTACTTCCATTTTATGGTGGAAAGAAAGCCAAAGGGGAAAGCATAAAGCCAACTTTATTAGTTTTTTAAGATTTATTTATTGAGGGCTTTAAGATTTATTTGTTGACGTGGCTCAGTTAGTTAAGCAACTGCCGTCCGCTCAGGTCATGATCCCAGAGTCCTAGGATAAAGTCCTGTGTTGGGCTCCCCGCTTGACGGGGGTCTGCTTCTCCCTCTGACCTTCTCCCCTCTCATGCTCGCTCTCACTGTCTCTCTCTCAAATAAATAAATAAGATCTTTAAAAAAAAAAAAGTTTTCTTTATTGAGAGAAGATGCACTAGAAAAAGAGAGGGAGGGACGAAGGAGGGGCAGAGGGAGAGGGAAAGAGAATCCCAAGCAGACTCCCCGCTGTGCAGAATGTGTCTCAGGGCTGAATCCCAGGACCCTGAGATCATGACCTGTGCCGATATCAAGAGTTGGGCATTTAACCGACTGAGCCCCCGACGCCCAAGCCAACTTTATTTTTATAAATCATTCCCTATAATTCATTTTTTCTACTCCGTTGTTAAAAGCAAAACATTGGCCCAGCTAATTAAAATTAAAGTAAGGATCCCTCTGCAAGCAACACAGTTATCAGCACTGAGGTTTGGAGGCAGAGAAACTGGATGCTGGGAAGGGTTATTTTAAGTTACTGTCTCATCTTAGTTACTGTTTTCCTCCCTTGAAGTGTGTGGAAGTGCAAAAGGAATATGGAGCCCCAGATCTTTCTTTGAACTTGTTTTAATGAAGTTAAATGTCAAAGATAATAAAGAAAGTGGTGTAAATGGGACATTTCTAGGTTGCTGATTCAAATGGAGCATGCTTGACCAGTAATCTGCTGGAGGAGTTGAGTTGTATCTGCATACTAGAGTCTGGCCCAAGAATTCCATGATGGATGTGGGAAGTGGGCGGTAGTTGGACACCTTACAATCTGGTATCAGGGTGATAAGGAGGATCTTCATGGTCACTAAGCCTTTTTATGGCTTCCAGAGGCATACATTCTGATCTCCCTAATTAGGTCAAATCTCCCAGTGTGCAGGCGCTCAGCATCCTGTACCATTCCTTAGTACCACTTGTCCCTTTTGCCTCCCCCCTTTTCCTCTTACTAGTTTATTATTGTTTATCCCTAGCCATACTGTAAACCCCATGAGGGCAGAGCACAAGTTTGTTTTTACTTACCATTATATCCCCAGTACCCTAGTGTACTAGTATCCCCTAGTGTATTAACAGGTATATAACATTGTTAGCAACTACTTGCTGAATGGAGCATGACTGAATTGGAAACTTTCACTGGATCCACTTCATCATACACCAGTGTAACATTACCTTCAACTTACTGCTTAAGGTGGGCTTACTTTCCAAGCTCCTGGATGAAAACATGCTCCGGTAGCTTCTGGTCTAATAGTTATTGAAGGATTTTGAAGAATAGTGCAGAGCAGTGAGGCATACCATTGGGCAAGCACTGCTATTGGTCTGCTCCACCCCCCACCCCCAACTTTTTATTGGCATAATTCTGACCTAGAGTTAACAGTTGGGTGATTAATATTCCTTTCTTTCTTAGAATGGTCTTGTATTTCTGAAAAGTCTGTTCAAGTCTTTCAGTATAGTCATCACCTGAATCTATAATGAGGACTCTGCAATTCTCAGCCTAGGCACAAGTTCCTGCCTTCCCCAAGGTGAATTTTTACCTACTCTACCCCTGTTGAGTGCTGACCAGTCACAGAGATTTCTGAAAAAGTATTGTCATTCTTGTAGTTTTTGGTCTGTGCTTCTTTTTAGTTTCACTGTGATTTAAAGAGAGCAGATGTGGGTGGAAGTCTTGAGTAGAGCTCTCATTCTCTTACCTCTCTCCAGTAATCTGACTGCAGTTCCGTAATAGTGCTAATAGTCAAATAATAGTGGTCTCTTTTTTAGCAAAACTAAATTATTTGTGCTTGACTATGATTGCTCCACTAGTGAACTAGAAGCTTAAGAGAGTACTTAGAGATTTTAATGTTCTTATGTCAAGTCTGTAGAACTGACTTTAAAATGTACATTTACCAAAAACCTAAAAGTTGAGGTTTACGGGATTGGTCATGGAAGGGCAAGAACAGAGAAGAGAGAAAGTATGCATGCGCGTGCACGTTTGTATGAACAAACATCTGTTTCAGGTGGAGACTAGAAATGTAAGATCTCAGAAGTACTGGAGACTTAAAAAAATACTGTTTTTAAAGGGACATTTGGTAGGGAACTGGAAACATCAAGGTGTATACAAATAGAAAAAATTGGGAAGGGGAGACAGTATTCATTAAAGTCCTTTAAAAGTCTGAAATATTTTTTAATTCAAAAGTTTATTTGCAAAATTTAACTTTTAAATGTTTTATACAGACTGACAAAGTAGAGAATTTTTAGGAGTCCTCTTGGTTTTTTTTCCTTGAGTTTTTTTTTCCTTGAGAAGCAGACAAAAACTCGCAAACAGAAGAAACTGTTAGAGTAAAACAAAGAAAGCTATTATGCTGTTAATGTCCTTTACAATGTTAAGCAGATACAGGAAGTGCTCATATTTATTAAAAGAACTCAGCAATAGTAAATATCAATTTTTATTAAATAAAGCTGTAGTGAGGCCAAGTGGGTGGCTCATTTGGTTAAGTGTCTTGAGTTTTGATTTCAGCTCTCATCATGATCTCAGGGTCCTGAGATTTAGCTCCACGCCCGCCCGGTGTTAGGCGAGTCTGCTTGGGGTTCTCTCCTTCTGCCCCTCCCCACTCTCTCTCTTGTGGCGCCTGCATGTGCACTTTCTCTCTCTCATAAATCTTTTTTTTTTTTTTTTTACGATTTTATTTATTTATTTGACAGACAGAGATCACAAGCAGGCAGAGAGGCAGGCAGAGAGAGAGGGAGAAGCAGGCTCCCCGCTGAGCGGAGAGCCCGATGCGGGACTCGATCCCAGGACCCTGAGATCATGACCTGAGCCGAAGGCAGCGGCCTAACCCACTGAGCCACCCAGGCGCCCTCTCTCATAAATCTTTTAAAAAAGCTGTTGCCTTAAGGATTTTGTATCTACTTAGTCTCGGAGTTATCAGTGTCATCTGTTTCTCTGTCACATAGTTGTAATGGATGTGGATTTCTTGAAGTTGAAGATTTGCTGAGATTGTGGCAAGTAGCTGTTACCTTGTATTTTTCAGATTCTTGTATTTCCGCATGTGAGTTATGTGGGAGTATGTAGCAGGAAGGAAGTAAAGGCAGATTCCTTGTTGTATAAAAGCTTCACCCTTGTGAAACAGCTGATAAGTTTGAGAGTCCTAGCAGTTAGTTCTCTTAAGCCTGAAGGTGATTGAAAGTTGTCACATAATTCAAGCTCAGAGTGGGCTGCTTTATTTCATGTCTTGGTACAGTTTCTCATTGCCTTTAAATGATTAGCCCTTTGAATAAATGAATATTGCACCTGTCCCACTTCCAGTTTCTTCAGATCCAATCAGAATATAACACTATATATACACCTATACCAGTTTTTAGATAAAAAACCAGCAACAGGGGCGCCTGGGTGGCTCAGTGGGTTAAGCCGCTGCCTTCAGCTCCGGTCATGATCTCAGAGTCCTGGGATCGAGCCCCGCATCAGGCTCTCTGCTTGGCAGGGAGCCTGCTTCCTCCTCTCTGTCTGTCTGCTTGTGATCTCTCTCTGTCAAATAAATAAATAAAATCTTAAAAAAAAAAACCAGCAACAAGAAGTCTTTGCATTTAAGGTTTAAGCTGTATTATTTGCTTATTGGCATGTACAGGTAAATGAGCTACTATGTTGACTACCTAGTTATTTCTTAGACATGAGGCACATACTCACTCTCTGGCTTTCATGTGCTAGCCCCTCTGTCCATAGCAGTGGGAGTAACCACATCGCACCCCTGAGACCCGCCCACTTTAGAGCTTTGCTCCCAGTACCACCTTACTAGAGGCATTCCCTAACCACTCTACTGGGCTCTTTCTCTTTTATTTTTTTACATCACTTATTGCCATCTGATTTCTGTGTTTTGCTTTTTTGTCAGCCTGTCTTCTCACACTATGATTTGATCTCTTCATATACATACCTCTGAGCTCTATGAGATTCTAATAATTTGTCATACTTCCACAATTTTTTCTTTAAAGAAATAACACATTAGGGGTGCCTGGGTGGCTCAGTGGGTTAAGTCTCTGCCTTCGGCTCAGGTTATGGTCTTGGGATCCTGGGATTGAGCCCGTGCTGGGCTCTCTGCTTGGCGGAGAACCTGCTTACCCCCCTCCTCTCTCTGCCTGCATTTCTGCCTACTTGTGATCTCTGTCTGTCAAATAAATAAATAAAATATTTTTTAAAAAAAACAAAACAAAACACATTAAAGGGGCGCCTGGGTGGCTCAGTTGGTTAGACAACTGCCTTTGGCTCAGGTCGTGATCCCAGAGTCTCAGGAGTCCTGCATTTGGCTCTTAGCTCCACGGGGAGTCTGCTTCTCCCTCTGACCTTCTCCTCTCTCATGCTCTCTCTCACTCTCTCTCAAATGGATAAATAAAAGAAAAAAAAAAAAAGAAGAAAGAAAGAAAGAACACATTAAAGACGTAGTTGGAGCATACTGTGTAATCCCACCCTTATGGTAATTGCTTCCCGCATTCCTCAAAGCAATGATTATCATGAATTTGGTACTTCACAGCCAAATATGTTTTTAATACTTTTGCCACATTTATATATGCACTCATAAAATAACATCATACATGCTTATAAACCTGAAGTAAGTGGTTTTAGCATGTGCATTTCTTTTTCCTTTTTTTTTTTTTTTTTTTAAGCTTTTGTTTATTTGACAGGGAAAGACAGCGAGAGAGTGAACACAAGCTGGGGGAGTGGGAGAGAGAGAAGCAGGCTTTCCAGAGGAGCAGGGAACAGGGAGCCCAATGTAGGGCTTGATCCCAGGACCCTGGGGTCATGACCTGAGCCAAAAGCAGCCGCTTAATGACTGAGCCACCCAGGTGCCCCAGCATGTACATTTCTATCTGCAGTTTGCCTTTTAAATTTATTGTATGGTGATTTCAACCATCTCTGTTCATTTTTACTATTATGTAATAGTGCAGTCTATAAATAAAATTCATTTATCCTCAAATTGTTGAAAGTTTAGGCTGTTTTTTTAATATTTTGCTATTACAAAAAAAGTGGGCATTTGTATGTTCATTTACAAGTATTTCTCTAGGCAGTGTTTTTTGGAGGAAAAATAGCCAAGTCATAGGTAGGCTACTTATTTATTCTAAATTGCTCTTTGCCATTCTTTTACTAACTTAAACTCACCAGAATTGTATGAAAGTTCTTGTTTTTCCACATTCCTCCTCAGACTTGATAGTAACAGACTCTTAAAAATGTTTTTTCTAATCTGAAATGTATCTTCTTGAGGTGGTTTGATTTTTTCTGATTATCAGTGAAGCTTCAGACACCTTTTCATTGGTTTATTCACTGTTTGAGTTCACTCTATTATAAATTGAAGAGCATACGCTGTAGGTTTCTTATTTGTACTGATTTTTGTTCACTGTTTACTGGTGTAGTTAATAAGTGTAGTAGTAAACATGTTCTTTAAGGAAGTAACACATTGCAGTCTTGTGTATGTGTGTGTGTGTATACTTTTTTTTTTTTTTTTAAGAGAAATGGTAGTAATGTAGTACTGCTCAAATTCTAAAGAGTTCTGTAAAAATGCTGTGAACCTTCCTTCCTTTGCTCTTTGGCCTTTAAGAAATGATACAACCCACTGACCATAAATATAAAGAATCTAATGTGGTGAGATCTAGAGTCTGAGCCCGGTACATGTGAATTGCTTACAGCATGGATAGCTATTTTTGATTGAGGGTCATCTTTCCATTTAGTAACTATAAATAAAAAACTTCTGTACCGGTAAGTCATTTATAGCTAACTGCCCAATTTGTGTCATTTTACAAAGTTGGAGTATTTAGTATTTCTTGGTGGTGACTCTTTCCTTCTTTTTTCTCATCCTCCAGGTTTTATCAGAGTAAGATGGACGGTAGCTTTGATTGTGATTGTGGTGAGCTGGAGCCACCTGATCACTAACAAAAGACATCTTCTGTTAACCAACAGCCGCCAGGGCTTCCTGTTGAAATATACAGCAACAAAGGAAGAAAAGAGGCAAAACGGAAATAGTGCTTACCAGCACCTTAGAATGATGCTGCTCAGGACCAGTCCAACACTGAATGTATCTGCACTGTGAGGAGAATGTTCATAGAAGCCTGTTGTGTGCATATTTATTCACATTTTTGTTAAATGTTAAATCGTTTAGCACAGTAAATCTGAGTGCATAGTATGTCATTTCATTCCGTTTGAGTTTCTTGAGTGTTTTCTTTAAATGTCTGCAGAGTTGCTGCCCCTTTCTTGAACTATGAGTACTGCAATCTTTTTAATTCTCAGTATGAATAGAGCTTTTTGAGCTTTAAATCTAAGGGGAACTCAACGGGCCTGGTTGGCATATGCAATGAACATCAAGAAATCATCTTGTTGTGGAAGCAAAATTATTTTTCTTTTCCTTTTTTGAAAGATCTTTCCTTTTGATGTCAGTTTTCTTCCTGGTTTACACAAGTTCAACAATTCAAAAGGAAAAGGCGATAGATAGTAAAGGTTTCAAAATGGCAGAGAAATTTGAAAGTCTCATGAACATTCATGGTTTTGATCTGGGCTCTAGGTATATGGACTTAAAACCATTGGGTTGTGGAGGCAATGGCTTGGTTTTTTCTGCTGTAGACAATGACTGTGACAAAAGAGTAGCCATCAAGAAAATTGTCCTTACTGATCCCCAGAGTGTCAAACATGCTCTACGTGAAATCAAAATTATTAGAAGACTTGACCATGATAACATTGTGAAAGTGTTTGAAATTCTTGGTCCTAGTGGAAGCCAGTTAACAGACGATGTAGGCTCTCTTACCGAACTGAACAGTGTCTACATTGTTCAGGAGTACATGGAGAC
This sequence comes from Mustela nigripes, assembly GCF_022355385.1. Lineage (NCBI taxonomy): Eukaryota > Metazoa > Chordata > Mammalia > Carnivora > Mustelidae > Mustela > Mustela nigripes. The sequence goes on from NC_081569.1 coordinate 69,710,890, forward strand.
AGACTTGGCTAATGTGCTGGAGCAGGGCCCTTTACTGGAAGAGCATGCCAGGCTTTTCATGTATCAGCTGCTACGTGGGCTCAAATATATTCACTCTGCAAACGTACTGCACAGAGATCTCAAACCAGCGAATCTTTTCATTAATACTGAAGACTTGGTGCTGAAGATAGGTGACTTTGGTCTTGCACGGATCATGGATCCCCATTATTCCCATAAGGTATGTGGAAAGCTAGGTGAGACAGACCTTTAAACTAATGGACATCATCAGGAAGGACTAAGTACTTGTATCTTCTTAGTATATTGTGACAGGTTTTTATCGTTAATTGTATTGAACTTTATGTAGTATCTTTTTTTCTGATACAGATCTACTTTCATTCAGAATGTCCATATGTTTATAAAAAGAAGTTGGAGTGTGATCCTAATTACTTACAAATTCCTAAAAGTGTATGGTTACTTATTATAATTAAAACTGTCCCTTATTTAAAAGTGGAATATATTCTTACGTGTTTAGGGCAGAGTTGTGGTCCTGTCTGAAGGTAAGAGAAGTTTCTATTTCAGCTTCTAGGTCTTTTGTCCCTTTGAGTCTCTACTATTCTTTTAGGCCTTGTTTAGGCAAATTTAATTTTGTTTAGTATCTAAATTTGCATAAAGATAAAATGGAAGTAAGAATAGCTAAAAATGGGGCGCCTGCGTAGCTCAGTGGGTTAAGGCCTCTGCTCAGGTCATGATCCCAGGGTCCTGGGATTGAGCCCCGCATTGGGCTCTCTGCTCAGCGGGGAGCCTGCTTCCTCCTATCTCTCTGCCTACTTGTGATCTTTGTCAGATAAATAAATAAAATCTAAAAAAAAAAAAAATGAGAATAGCTAAAAGGATTCATAGTAACTGTACTTTAGGTAACAATTTGCCTTCTTAGAAGAAGTTAATATTTTCTGAGCTGAACTTTAGTCTCTTAGTTTTCAAATGAAATTGTCTGTGGGACCCTGATGTTTAAAATATTAAAGTGGAGCTCCTTTGGTTATAAAGAACCTCTGGGAACTCCCTGCTAGCTTGGCTTCCCATAGCATACATCTAAACAAGCAAACCTCATTTACATATATCATCTCATATTAACATAATTTATTTTTTAAGAACTTGAATGTAGAAATTTAGTATTTAAAATGAAATCTTTTTTTTAAAGATTTTATTTATTTATATGACAGAGATCACAAGTAGGCAGAGAGACAGGCAGAGAGAGAGGGAGAGGGGAAAGCAAGCTCCCTGCTAAGCAGGGAGTCCGATGCGGGGCTTGATCCCAGAACCCTGAGAGCAAGGCAGAGGCTTTAACCCGCTGAACCACCCAGGCGCCCCTCACCACATCTTTTAATGAAGAATGGTGGGTAGAACACTGAACTGAGAGTTAAACTATCTAAAATTGAGTGCCATTTCTACATCCAAATAAGCTATATGACCTTAAGCAGATTCCTTTATCTACCACCCCTCTAGATTGGAGTTCATATCTACCTTCATAATTTTTCAGGGTTGTTTTAAGGATGAAGTAAGGTCATATATGTATAACTATTTTGTTAAATGCTTTATAAATGTGAAGTAGTAAAACTGATTAGGAATGGGATACATAGTAGAGCCAGGTCCACTAGGTGGTCAGGAGGTTGGCAGTGGTTTATACTTTACCTGTCTTTACCTGTCCCTCATTGATTTAAAGCATCCCAGCTCTTTAAGTAACTTAAGACTTGAGTGAAAAATAGCTCCTCTTCTGAAACATGTGTGGAATTTGTGACATAGAATCAGCACTAAATTCTTATGGTATATTTTGGTCAGCAGACTTCATGTAAATATCCTCTTATAGATGATCAGTCCCGGGGGAATTGAACCTTCATTCAGCCTGAAAAGCACAAAATCCTTGAAAATAGACATAGAAATCAACAGTATTGTTTTAGGATTTCACAGTACTTTTTTTTTTTTTTTTAAAGATGAGGGATTCTTTAATGAATCAAGTGTTATGTACTGTTCTTCAGCTAAAGTAAAAAATAAAAGTATGTTTTTGTTTCTTTTCCAGGGTCATCTTTCTGAAGGATTGGTTACTAAATGGTACAGGTCTCCACGTCTTTTACTTTCTCCTAATAATTATACTAAAGCCATTGATATGTGGGCTGCAGGCTGCATCTTTGCTGAAATGCTGACTGGTAAAACCCTCTTTGCAGGTTAGAAATTTTAAAATATATTGAAAAAAAATTACCTCAAAGGAATAATTTTGCATGTATCTGTGAAGCAAGATATATATGATTTAACACAATTTACTATAGTCTATGATACTGAAATGAAAAGATAAATGGTGTTTTTAATATTTAAAAAATTTTAAAAACTTACTAATATATTCACTGAATTGTTCACTCAACAAATTTAGTCAGAATTCTAGTGCTCTTTTATAATTATCTTATTTCTTAAACATAATTTTATATTTTGTGGATTCACAATGCTCATTGGTAATCTGTGTTAAATGATACCTGAGTTGTGTAATCCTGTCAGTATTTGTCATTCCTAGTGAAAATTTTTAGCTGTCATTGAAAATGTAATGATTCTTCATCCCCTGTCATCTGTGTTGCCTGAACTGCTGTATCCTGTTTTCTCACTGCTGTGATCTTATAGAAACAACCAAACAAATAATTTTTTGCTGAGTTTGGTGCTATGAGGGAGTCCCCAGAAATGTAAGAGAGAGGATTTAGTCAAGATGGGAAGGGATGAATAATCCATGAATGAAAAAACATCAGGTGTTATAAAACATAGTATGAATTTGTATAAAATTATTTAGTATAGATTATAGGAGCTATAAACTTAGAGTGTTCATCATTGATGTCTGGAACATAAAGGCATAAAGAAGTCAAAAGATTTTCCACTACTTAGGAATAGTGAAGAAGAATTTTGGTGGGAGGAAGAGAGAAAAAAATGGTATTATATAAATGAGGGTATGAGCCTGAATCAGTGAGAAAAGTTTGAAAAAAATTATGTATGTGCATAAATTAGTGAGAAAAGTTGGATGAAAGCAAGGTGTCAAATAATGAACATATTTAAGACTAGTTTAAAATAGGGCCAGAATACTTAGAAAGTAGACAGAGGAATTTCCATTTGGAAAACTAGGAAATAGTAGGGTACTGAAGATTTTTTTAGTTAGAGAAGAGACGAAGAGACGAATTTAGGTCTTTTTCTCTCTTTTGACATTACTGTTTTTTAGAGTGGCCCTCCCATCACTTACATCAAAACACAGTGGCTTAAACTAAAAATACTGATTTTCTCGAAGTTGGTATGAGTCAGGAATTGGGAGGTGACTTAGCTAGGTGGGTCTAGTCAAGATGTTGGTTGGCTTTACTAGGGCAGAAAGACCCACTTTTAGATAGATTTTTTTTTTTTTAAGATTTTATTTATTTCTTTGAGAGAGCGAGCAAGCACAAGCAGGGGCAGAGGGAGAAGCGGGCTCCCCATCAAGCCAGGAGCCAGGTGTGGGGCTGGATCCCAGGACCTTGAGATCATGACCTGAGCCAAAGGCAGAGGCTTTAACCCACTGAGCCACCACGGCGCCCCTGAATTCCACTTTTTGAAGGGAATAGGGCCAAAGAATTTGTGGACTTTTTTTTTAAAGTAGGGTCCACACCCTGCTTGGGACTTGAACTCAAGACCCTGAGATCAAGAGTCACATGCTCTACCAATTGAGTAAGTCAGGCACCGCACATTTCTTTTATTTTTATTTGTTTAAGGAGGTTCCATGCCCAGTGCCTGACATGAGGCTTGAACTCATGATTCTGAGACATTTAATTTAAAAAAAAAAAAAAAAAAGTTATTTATTTATTTATTGAGATTTTATTTATTTATCAGAGAGGGGGTGGGGAGAGAGCAAGCACAGGCAGACAGAATGGCAGGCAGAGGGAGAAGCAGGCTCCCTGCTGAGCAAGGAGCCTGATGTGGGACTCTATCCCAGGAGCTGGAATCATGACCTGAGCTGAAGGCAGCCGCTTAACCAACTGAGCCACCCAGACATCCCTGGGTGGACATAATTTTAATGCTACCACAATAATGAATATTTTATCAAGAAAACTAATTGTTTAAAATTGTTAGGTCATGCTCTATGTTATTTGAAATGGGGTCAAAACTTAGTGCTGTTCTAATTATACATAGGTACTTAATGTATTTTTATTTACTTTCTTATTTTTTGTTTTATTTATTTATTATTATTTTTTAAAGATTTTATTTATTTCTTTGACAGAGACAGATCACAAGTAGGCAGAGAGGCCTCATCCCTGTGTGGGTGACAGCAGAGAGAGAGGGGGAAGCAGGCTCCCTGCCGAACAGAGAGCCCGATGCGGGGCCTGATCCCAGGACCCTGAGATCATGACCCGAGCCAAAGGCAGAGGCCCTAACCCACTGAGCCACCCAGGCGCCCCCTTAATGTATTTTTTTAAAATGTATTTTTAAATGTTCGTTCAGCATATTTAGAATTATTCAAGTATAGCACTAAAAATAATTGGATTAAGAAACATCTAAATAACATAATTTTGATCTTAAACCCATGTAAACTATAAACAGTTAATGGGAATTGTTTCGGAAATGATTTGAACGATCCAGTTTTAGTTTACTGCTTTCTTATAAAGGGAGATTTGTGAACCATTCAGTAAAAACAACATGATGGAGATCTGTTTATTAGTTGCAGGTTCCAAATGCACAGTGGAATAAAAGGCAGGGACTAAGATGTCTAAATAGCATCTCAAATTTAACCTCTCCAAAATTGAACTCCTGATATTTCTCCCTCGTATTTTCTTTTTCTGCTGTCTTCTTCATCTTAGTAAACCAGATCCCCTTTTTAGTTGCTGAGTCAAAAATCTTGGCTTCATCCTATACTTCTGTCAGTACAGATTCTATGGGCTCTTCCTTTGAAATATGAATAGAATCTAACTGCTTGTTATTATCTCTCTCACTACCCGCCTCCCCACAGTTCAGTCAACCATTATGTTTCTCCTGGTCTAGTGCAGGATTTAACTGCTTTTTCTGCTTTAATATTTGCTGTCTGTAGCCTGGTTACCACATGGCAGCCATAGGAGTTCTCTGAAAACATAAATCAGAACATGCCATTTTTCTGCTTGAAACTCTGTAGTGTCTCCCTATCAAATTCAGGATAAAGCAAACCCTTTGTGTTCTGGTACCACTTCATTTCTTTTACACACCCCTTCCCCTCCACCACTCTGTTTCAGCTACACTTAACTGCTGTTTCTTAAACACACCAAGCCCACTGTCCTCTGAGCCTTTGCACCTTTTCCCATCTTCCTGGAACTCCCTTCCTCCTTGTGAATGCATGGTGTGTTCCCCAACTTCCTCCATTTTTAGCTTCTCACTGAGGCCTTGCTTGGTCATCCTGTATTAATTAGCAATCCTACTCATAAAGTGCCCTTTATCCTCCCTGCTTACTCAATTTTTCTTCATAGCGTTTGTCACCATTTGACATAAATGTTGACAGTTATTATCTGTCGTCTTCCACTGGATTATAAGCTCCACAAAGGCAGGGACTTGGTCTCTCTTGCTCACAGTTGTACTTTAAAGTGCCTTGCTCACCGTAGATACTGAAGAAAAATTTAGAGGTGCAATGAATTCTAGAAATCTGTGGAAAAGCAAACTGAATTTTTAGTCACTATTTAGCTTAATGTTCCCCCTGTTATTTCTTTAATAGTGGTTCTGAAATGCTATCTGAGCCTGACCTGTAACTGTAAAACTTCCCTGTAGTGCGAATCTAGTCCAGCCCTCTATTTTACTGATGATGAAATGAAGTCATTACCATGCTAAGTATTCCCAGAGGTATAGCCAGTTAATTAGTGGTATAGCCAAGACTAGAATCCATGTCTCTTGAATCCCACTTCATTGCTTTTTTCACTACTTGGTGATACCTTAATATGAGGCTAAACTTAAAGGGTCAGTTTCCTAGGGAAACAAAGCAGCCAAAAGTAAGTATGTCCGTGAGCAGACACAGATGCACTTTTTGAGTAGATTGATATTCAGAGCAAAGAAATCTGCTGGTTAAGGATTCAGTTAGTCATTTTCCTCCCAGTGGTCATTACAGTATTTAAGTTAGTTTCCTATAGCTTTAGAATGTCTGTTGCCAAATAAGTAAACCTTGAGGAATGTGTTTGTTTATATTTGTTGTTTATTTAATCTCAGGTGCACATGAACTTGAACAGATGCAGCTGATTTTAGAATCTATTCCTGTTGTACATGAGGAAGATCGTCAGGAGCTTCTCAGCGTAATTCCAGTTTACATTAGAAATGACATGACTGAGCCACACAAACCTTTAACTCAGCTGCTTCCAGGAATTAGTCGAGAAGGTATTGTTACTCAAGAGTAACCATCATGTGATGGGGGTGGGGGTGGGTGTGCACGGGCACATGGACACAAGCAGGATCTGTGTATCCCAATTCATCTTTAGACACTATACCTTACTAAAACTTAAGCTCTTTCCCCTTTTTGTCTGGCTCTTAGGCAGGGCTTTGTAGGTTTGTTACTCTGATTTTTCAGGTTACATAAAGTGTATCCCTCTCCTGGTTCTAACTCCATCAGCTTTACAGCTTACACCTCTGATAACTATCTACCGTAGGCAAACATCTAGAGTCGCTGTCCCTCACTAAGCTAAAATGGAGTTTTATGAGGGTTATATGATAAGTGTGGCTATGAACATGAATGTGATTTAGTTATGAAAAAGTAAATTGAGTTGGGGAAAGCAAAGACTTCAGGGCAAGGAAGAGATGGAGGAAAGAGCAAAAACTCTGTGTGAGCAAACACATTACGTAAGAGTTTGCAAATCGTGTTGGGAACATTAGGTGTTAAATGTGAGAGTTTATGCAAGCTTGGAAGGGATAGAAACTTCAAGAAAATCAAACCTTCGTTGACCACTAAAGCAAATAATTTTGTGTCTCAGAGTGATACGTCTTTAGGATTTGTTGTTGTAAATAGTACACAAAAGTCTTTAACTGTTGTAGTAGTTACCTGCCATAAGATAAAAATTTTTTTAAGATTTTATTTATTTATTTGACAGAGGGCCAGAACACAAGCAGAGGGATCAGCAAGCAGAGGGAGAGGGAGAAGCAGGCTCCCCACTGAGCAGGGAGCCCAATGTGGGATTAGGACCTGAGCTGAAGGCAGCTACTTAACTAACTGAGCCACCCAGGCATCTCAATTGTTCTTTTTTAAGATTTTACTTTTAAGTAATCTCTTTACCCAGTGCAGGACTTGAACTCACAATGCTGAGATCAGGCTCTGCGTGCTCTACCAGCTGAGCCCGCCAGGCACCCAGGATAATGTTTTTTTTTTTTTTTTTTTAAGATTTTATTTATCTATTTGACAGACAGATCACAAGTAGGCAGAGAGGCAGGCAGAGAGAGAGAGGAGGAAGCAGGCTCCCTGCTGAGCAGAAAGCCCAATGCGGGGCTCGATCCCAGGACCCTGAGACCATGACCTGAGCTGAAAGCAGAGGCTTTAACCCACTGAGCCACCCAGGCGCCCCCAGGATAATGTATTTTTAAGGAAGAGGTTTAGACATGAGAAACATCTTTCTTAAAAGTTGATTGTGTCTTATAGCTTTAAAGAAGGTCAGGATTGTATAGTTCTTTATGAATCAACAAGTTGAGAAGTACAGTTTTCTAAGCATCTTAAGGTTTGTCTGAATCATATACCGCTTATTCATAACACCCACTCTGATCATTATATGTGGCTCAGGATATTGTGTATCAAAGTGTTTTAAAATTTCAAGTGTTTGGGAGCATCTGGGTGGCTTAGTGGGTTGTGTCCAACCGACTCTTGATCTTAGTTCAGGTCTTAATTTCAGGGTTGGTTGTGTGTGCGTGCACGCGCCCCCGCCCCGTTAGGCTCGGTGCTGGATGTGGAGCCTACTTAAAAATAACTGAATAGGGGCACCTGGGTGGATCAGTGGGTTAAGCCTCTGCCTTTGGCTCAGGTCATGATCCCAGGGTCCTGGGATCGAGCCCCGCATCGGGCTCCCTGCTTGGCGGGGAGCCTGCTTCCCCCCTTCTCTGCCTGCCTCTCTGCCTACTTGTGATCTCTGTCTGTCAAATTAAAAAAACAAAACAAAACAAAACTTTAAAAATAAAATAAAGGAGCAAGTGTTTTGAGAAATAGGCACTAGATGGCAAAATCATGACTTTTTTTGTTTTCTCAAATGTGCTTTAAACTCCTATAATAAATGCCTAAGTAAAAAGGAAACCAGCTGTATTTAATTTCAACAGGTTTTGTAGGCTTCCTTTTCAGTATTCTACATTCCTGTCTGGCATTTAAGTCTATCTTCACAATCAGATTCCAGGGCTGGTTATCTTGCTCCTGACCTTGGAGCCCCTATGATGACATCCTTGTTCGTAACTGAATAGTAGTCACGCATTTGACTGTGCCTCAGAATCATCTGTGGAAGCTTTCTAAAAATGCAGGCTATTAGGTCAGAATTCAAAAGGGGGGTTGGGGAGCAGAGCATGTGTCTTATTTTACTTTATTTATTTATTTATTTTTAGGTTTATTTGAGAGAGAGAGCACATGCATGTGAGCAAGGGGGAGGGGTAGGAGAATGGGGGGGAACTCCTCCTCCCAGAGCTGAGGGAAGAGCCTGGCACATAGGGCTCCATCCCATGACCCTGAGATCATGACATGAGCCGAAACAAAGAGTCAGATGCTCAAACAGAATGAGCTACCCAGGCGCCCCACCTGTGTATTTTTAAAACCCACTACAGGTTTGGCTCTGCTCGGCCAGGTTAAGGGATAGGAATAAACTTGATTGCCTTTGGGCGTCATTGTCGCTGTTGCTAGGTCTTATTAAAAGAGGCAAGCTAGTAATGTAGGACATGCTGTTGCAGCATTTGCAGTGTAGCCAAATTTGAATCTTCGTTTTCCCTGCCCTCATTAGGGTTGGGATCATGTCTTAGTGAACCAACTTGACTATTTGGCTGATGGCTAGAATTATTCATAATACATTGACTGTATGTCTCTTATAATGGGTTAATTAACCATCAGGCAAAGATGATAAGTGGCAGAGCTATGCTCACATACAAGTGCAATGCAGAGTTTTTTAAGTTCCTGAAACTAAAGATTTACTATGTAGTTACATTCTATACCAGTTTTTTCTTGATTAATATTGGAGTTTTACTCTTGGGCAGAGCATATACTCTGAGGCATTGGGGACTTAGTAAGAATAATATGTGTTCTTTTCTCACATGTTCATGATCTTCAGAGAGTTAAAAAAACAAGATTAAGTACATATGAATTAAAATATTAAGATGATTAGGAACCCTAGTGGTCTTTTGTCTTTAGATGAAATATCCTTTTTCATTTTCCTCTATACTTAGCTCTCATCCTCCCTTTTGCTGTAGTTTACCATGCATTTCTGTATCTTCACATGCTACAACACCATCATAGGCAATAGATTGATTTCCTTTAGAGCAGTGCTGTCCAATAGAACTTTGAGCAATTGTGGAAATAGTTTACATATGCATATGCTGCTTGCACTTGGGAGCTTAGCTTAGGGGCTAGTTTCTTTCTTACCTCTTCCTGCTGCCTACAGTTCCCAAATGCTAGATTTTAGAGTATATTCCTCTTGTGTAGTTGAATACATATTTCCTTTCCCTCTGAGAATGGTGATTGTGCTGGGTAAGCCCTTTATAACTGTGTGCTTTAGAGTCTCTCTTGCCTTGAGACACAAGGGCCCTGGGCTAATTAAGATGGGCTCTTTTGCAAGAGAACCAAGAATAGCTTGTTGTATTGTGAAATGACTTCCTAGATTAGGGTAATATACGTGGGGGGTGGTATAGGAAACAAAGTCCTCAGCCCCAGGCCACTGAAGGGTATGAGTAGCAGTGAGCTTTAGGTTTCTTTAGTCGTTATTGGAATGATTTGAGGATTGAATAAGATAATGTATATGAAAGCACTTCGTAAAATAAAAAGACTATAAGAAATCAGCTGCTGTTTACATTAATAAGAAATTGGGAATTAAGAATAGTGTCCTTTCTAGAGTATAGCTTAATTTTAGAGAAAAGGATTATCTTTTCCTTTGAGACAGAGGTAAGGATAAGAAGATATATGACAGGCCATTAGTGAAGAAGTAGGTATTAGGATAAATGTGAAGTAGGTTTAGATATGATAAAAATTGAGAGCATAAAGAGATGGTGTGGAACATTGCTGAGCAATAGCAAAGGCCAAATTGCAATTCTACAATATGAATTTTTCGTGAGCTCTGTGTGTGTGTGTGTGGTTTTTGCATTGAGCTTTCATCAGTGCTGTATGACTAGGCACAGGGAAAGTAGATGGGCAAAGCGATTCACAGGTAAGGATTGGTATACAAGTGTGTGGTTCTATAAGGGCAGCCTTCAGGCTGGTGACAAATAATGGTTCAGGATGGGTTAGGAGCTTATGAGCTAAGTTAGTGGGAGGAATTGGGTGTGTGGTAGGTAACTCTTGCAAAGCCCTAAAGTGATCAAATGCATTTGTGTGTGATGTTGGAGTGTGATTGTTGTGAAACAGAGATCAGCAAATTAGTACAACAGCTAGTCAGTGAGATAAGGGAAGGAAAGGGGAAAAGATTTTTTATGAAGCAGTAGACACTATGCTTTACATTTAATTTTTATACTTTATATCTTTCTCTGTTTCCATTTTATACATGAAAAACTGAAGTTCAGTAAGTTTAAGCCCTGTCTAGCCCTTTACTGCTAGTAAGAAATTCATTTAAGCTAGTGAGTTGCAGAGCTGAGATTATGACCTATAAAGTATTAGATTGAACCATATGAAATTGCTATTATTTTACCATTTTTGACTGACAAAAATAGAAGTCTTATATGGTTCAACTTAATGTATTCTTTCTTTCTTTTTTTTTTTTTTTTTTTGGTAGCTGACCATAGTATGAAATTGGGGGGTACATTTCAAATATTTACTGTTATTGAGTGTCTTTTCTTTTTACTCTGTAAATCAGATAAATTAGTTTTATTTGTCTGATAAACTTAATTTACCTTTTAATTATATAAACCTTTTTTTTCCTTCATTGGTTAGTGGACCTCCAGTACAGTTAAGGTGTTTTATCCCTTTCTTTTGCAGCACTGGATTTCCTGGAACAAATTTTGACATTTAGCCCAATGGATCGGTTGACAGCAGAAGAAGCGCTTTCCCATCCTTACATGAGCATATATTCTTTTCCAATGGATGAGCCAATTTCAAGTCATCCTTTTCATATTGAAGATGAAGTTGATGATATTTTGCTTATGGATGAAACTCATAGTCATATTTATAACTGGGAAAGGTAAATTGATCCTGTTAGAAAAATATCATTTGTTGTATTTTCATAGTGCAGAGTACTGACTACTATATGATCGTGGCCCATTTATTTTCTTTTCAATAAACCATAATGAATTGAGTTTTATTTTTTGAATTATATAGGACAGGACGGTATAGCGGTTTTAAAAGCTTAGTAATGGTCTCTTTGGGTTTCTGCTAAAGTTATTAATATCTTTGAATAGCCTTTATTTAATTTAAATATTTAATAGTTACTGGGTAAGATATACATAATGGGAAAATATAAATTCTACTTTGAAACATTTTCAAAGCCATTAAGGCATGTTTAGTTGTTAACAAATAAAAGGTCCTTATTTAAACATGAGGGTTGAAGGTGGGAAATCTGAACCATTTTAAACTATTGCTTTTGTATTTACAAAAAAAATCACAATTGTTTTTTAAATGTTTAGTAACAAGACAACTGTATCCAAATAGATATATCCATAATGTCTCAAATTTTTATGTAAAATCTCTTGTATCTTAGAATAGAAATTATTTTGATTCATGGTATATGCTATTCAGATCTGTTTTCCTGATGACACAAAATTAATCTTGGGCTGCTTGAATGCAGGTTCAGTATAAAGAGACTCTTCTACATTGAATAGTATAAAATATCAAAATGGATAATATTACACATTTTAGTTAAAGATTTTTTTCCCTCAGCTTTATTTTAGGATTTCTAAATTCCTAGGGAAGTTTAAATATAATTTTGCTTCTGAGTAGGATCATGGCATATATTAATGAATCAATACCATTATTTTTAAAGATTTTATTTATTTTAGAGAGAGAGAGCATGAGCTTGGGGAGTTTCAGAGAGGGAGGGAGATTTTTTCTCGAATCTTTCAAGCAGACTCTGAGCTGAGCATACAGCCCCATGTGGGGCTTGATCTCACAACTCCAAGATCATGACCTGAGCTGAAACCCAGGAGTCTGAAGCTCAATCCAATGAGCCACCCAGGGCACCCCATGAATCAATATTATTTAAACTCTTTGGGTGATTTCAATATTTAGCCAGGTGTCAGTCACTAATGACAATCTTAAAACTTTAAAATTTCATATATCTCTATGTTTAAAAGAACAATATTTGGGCGTCTGGGTGGCTCAGTGGGTTAAGCTGCTGCCTTTGGCTCAGGTCATGATCTCAGGGTCCTGGGATCAAGTCCTGCATCGGGCTCTCTGCTCAGCAGGGAGCCTGCTTCCTCCTCTCTCTCTCTGCCTGCCTCTCTGCCTACTTGTGATGTCTCTCTGTCAAATAAATAAATAAACAAATAAATAAATAAAAGCTTAAAAAAAAAAAGAACAATATTTAATAATTAAAGAAGTAGTTAGTATTGATTTAGTTTGTTTAGTTATTGCATTTTGTCCCCCTCCTAAAATGTTGAGGTATTTGTATGTTTACACATCTGACAACAACATGTTGGTCTGCGTGAACGTTTCTACTGTCTATATGTAATTCTTTCATACGTACTCAGATGTTTTCCAGTCTCTTTTCTAGTCCCTTCACCCATCCCCCAAGTGTGTGTGTGTGTGTCTGTCTGTTTCAGTCTGCCTCTGTGTGGGGCATGGAACAGCCACCTTGCTGTGATGTGTCAATACGAACATACCACATTCAATAGTGCATGTACATGGAGAGGATTATTTTTCTATTTGATGAATCCCAGCAAGGCTTCCTCTGTTCTAGTCTGACTTGTTATGAAAATCTGTAAGAGACATGATTGAGATTAGAGATAGCTGTTTTGTGGAAAATGAAGTATTTTTTCTCTGTATGAAACTGTTGGAATTGAACTGTAGACATGCCAACCAGTCCAATGTTTATCCGCAATTCTTTGAAGGTCAATGAAAAATAGAGAAAAGATGGAACAAGTGTGCAATGATATTTGTCTTAAATTTAAGAATAGATGACTCAGCATTTTACTGTAATTACATGTTTCATTGGTAATTACCAAAATTGTCTCATATTACTATATGTAGTAACAATTTTACCTATCCATTAAAATTATGAGTTATACTCCTGTTGTCCCCATATAGACCTAGCAGGGTGCTTTCACCTGAAAGGCACTCAGTGAATTTGAAAATGAAATCCTATACCTAAAACTCACATTACTGCATTAATTTTTTCAGGTACCATGATTGTCAATTTTCAGAGCATGATTGGCCTATACATAACAACTTTGATATTGATGAAGTTCAGCTTGACCCAAGAGCTCTGTCTGATGTCACTGATGAAGAAGAAGTACAGGTTGATCCTCGAAAGTATTTGGATGGAGATCGTGAAAAGTATTTGGAGGATCCTGCTTTTGATACCAATTACTCTACTGATCCTTGTTGGCAGTACCCAGATCATCATGAAAACAAATATTGTGATCTGGAGTGTAGCCATACTTGTAACTACAAAACAAGGTCATCATCATATTTAGATAACTTAGTTTGGAGAGAGAGTGAAGTTAACCATTATTATGAACCCAAGCTTATTATAGATCTTTCCAATTGGAAAGAACAAAGCAAAGAAAAGTCTGATAAGAAGGGCAAGTCAAAATGTGAAAGGAATGGATTGGTTAAAGCCCAGATAGCTCTAGAGGAAGCATCACAGCAACTGGCTGAAAAAGAAAGGGAAAAGAATCAGGGATTTGACTTTGATTCCTTTATTGCAGGCACTATTCAACTTAGTTCACAACATGAGCCTACTGATGTTGTTGATAAATTAAATGACTTGAATAGCTCAGTGTCCCAACTAGAATTGAAAGGTTTGATATCAAAGTCAGTAAGCCGAGAAAAGCAGGAAAAAGGAATGGCAAATTTGGCTCAATTAGAAGCCTTGTACCAATCTTCTTGGGATAGCCAGTTTGTGGGTGGTGGGGAGGACTGTTTTCTCATTAATCAGTTTTGTTGTGAGGTAAGGAAGGATGAACAAATTGAGAAGGAAAACACTTACACCAGTTACTTGGACAAGTTCTTTAGCAGGAAGGAAGATACTGAGATGCTAGAAACTGAGCCAGTAGAGGATGGGAAGCTTGGGGAGAGAGGAAATGAGGAAGGGTTTCTGAACAACAGTGGGGAGTTCCTCTTTAACAAGCAGCTTGAATCCATAGGCATCCCGCAGTTTCACAGTCCAGTTGGGTCCCCACTTAAGTCAATACAGGCCACCTTAACACCTTCTGCTATGAAATCTTCCCCTCAGATTCCTCATAAGACATATAGCAGCATTCTGAAACATCTGAACTAAAACACTCAGCAGACATTTCTCTTTGTATTCTTCATGAAATGTGTTGTCTTTTTTATTACTAGTGTTTCAGTCATTTTTTTACTTGAATCATATGGTGTCATTTAGAAAGGATTTTATTGGTTCTTGGTTTTTAAAATCCAGACTTTTTTTCTACATGTGAGATGGTTTTCATTTTAACTGGCATGTCGTTTGCACACAAAAAATAAAGAATAGAGCAAAATAATGCAATGCAGGAGGCGACAAAAGAAATGCACTAAGACAAGTAAAAAACATTCTCTCATAGAACAATGATCTGTTTTACAGGAAACAAAAATCTTGCCTTGAAATTTACACAGTGAGACTGTACATAATTGCATGAAAATATCTATTTTTTTCCTAAAACATTTTTCATTCATGAGTATTTTCAAGTTTTTCATACTGTACACATTTCTTAAAACACATGATACCAGCAGCAACTGAAAATGAATGCCGAATTTGGTACACATGTGTTATCTACCTCAAGGTAACAAAAGTATGTGGCAAAACATAGACCACCCATAGTGCTTCACATATGCACTTCTATTTAGCCAGCGTTTATTGTAGTAAACTATTCATAATAAGATTCATGCACCGTTTATAAATGTTCTGGTATGCATTCTTTATAGTGAAGTGTTACTACATCACATCTTATTTATTTTAGCAAATCAGTATATTTTCTGTATTTAATTATAAAAAGTTAACTTAGTTTTTGAAATTTATTTGCAAACACACTTTTCTATTTGGCACTATGGTTTGTTGCCGACTTAGCTGATTATATAATGTCAGCTCATCCTAAGGCTGTCCACGTACTTAATTTACTTAAGTATTCATTTTAAGTAAAGCGCTCACTGTGTATAGGAATTTGTATTTTGGAGGTGCTTGATCTATCTACAAAGAAACATTAGGAATTACTTTATTATAAAATGCTCCTAGAAGTCTTAACTGTGTTTATTTTAAAAAAAAAAAAAACTGTAATGTTAGACTTGTGTGCATGGAAGTAACTAAGGTACATCATTATTGTAGTTTAAAAGTTGTACATGATAAGACATATTTTGTTTTTACTGTATGTTTTTACTGAATGATCTGTTCCCCATCCCAAGGCAAGCATGAATAAAATTAGGTTAAATGTAGCATGTGCTTTGTGGTCTCTTAGAATTTGTTTCTTTTATCTTATTTTATTGGACACTGTCTGTATCTTTGCTTATCCTGTTGGAAGAGAAGGACAAATAAAACATGGCCAATGAGTATGGCTTCTGTTGAACTCTTTAGGTAATGCACATTACCTGCTAGAAAGAATAAAAACCACTAGCAAAAGCTTTACCTAGTTCTACTCTTTGGCATTTTTAAATTGGGGCTGTACTTTATTTTTTATACATTTTATTTATTAATTTACTTGAGAGAGCACGCAAGCATGGGGGGAGGACTGAGGGAGAGAGAGAGAGAGAGAGAGAGATAGAAAATCTCAAGCGGACTCTACACCGAGTACTGAGCCCAGTGCAGGGCTCGATCTCATGACCCCGAGATCATGACCTGAGCCGAAATCAAGAGTCAGATGCTTAACTGACTAAGCCACCAGGCGCCCCTCAATTGTAGCTATACTTTAAACTATGTTAGGCTAAGCAGCTTAGGAGAAAAAGGTTCTTGGCCTCCACACAGAAACCTCTTGTTGACTTACCCTCACACATTAACATGGAATAAGGCTTTATGTATTTCAAAGCTATCAGATGCATGTGTAAGCAGAGGAACCTGTTTTAAATGTGTTTGCTCTGCCATACATCATCCTTCCTTTGGTCAAGAACTCATCTGTTTACCTATCCAAATATGAAGCCTTTTTTCCTTTAACCTCACTTTTCTGTTTGTCTTCCATCCTTGTTTTATATACAAAGCCAGTTCTATTAATATCCTCACTTGTGCCTTCCCGGTGACCTATTCATTGATTTCATTTGGTTTCACAGACCTTTAAAAAATACAAATATTTAAAAAAAAAAAACATATTTTCTGGATGAGTATCAGTTGCACATTGTGAATTTAAATATATATTCCAGTTACCTTAAAAGAGCAAACTCTTAGGGTGTCTGGGTGACTCAGCCCTTAAGCGTCTGCCTTCAGCTCAGGTCATGATCCCGGGGTCCTGGGATCGAGGCCCTCATGGGGCTCCTGCTTGGTGGTGGAAGGCAAGCTTCTCCCTCTCCCACTCTCCTTGCTTGTGTTCCTCCCTCGCTGTGTCTCTCTCGGTCAAATTAATAAATAAAATTTAAAAAAAAACAGTGGACGCTTTCAGGTTTTCACCATTGGATGTGACATTAAATTGCATATTTTCATATATGGCCTTTATTACCTTGAAGTAATTTCCTTTGTTCCTACTTCACTGAGTGTTTTTTGTTCATGAAAAGGTGTTGAATTTTGTGACTGCTTTTATGGCATCTGTTGAGGTGATCATGTGGTTTTTATCCTTAATGTGGTAGATTACATGGATTGATTTTCGAATGTTGAACCATTCTTGTATTCCAGGAGTCCCACTTGGTTCAGGTGTGTAATCCTTTTATTTATTTATTTATCCATTTTTAAAATTTTATTTATTTATTTGACAGATCACAAGTAGGCAGAGAGAGAGGAGGAAGCTGATGTGGGGCTTGATCCCAGGATGCTGGGATCATGACCTGAGCGGAAGGAAGAGACTTAACCCACTGAGCCACCCCAGTGCCCCTCTGGTGTGTAATCCTTTTAATGTGCTGTTGGATTTGGTTTGCTTGGTGTTTAGGGTTGTGTTTTTTTTTAAGGTTTTGTTTACTTATTTGACAAATCACAAGCAGGCAGAGAGGCAGGCAGGGAGAAAGGGGGAAGCAGGCTCCCAGCTGAGCAGAGAGCCCAATGCGGGGCTTGATCTCAGGACTCAGATCATGACCTGAGCTGAAGGCAGAGGCTTAGCCCACCAAGCCACCCAGGTGCCCCTTAAGGGTTTTTGTACCAATACTCCTAAGAGATCTAGTGATCCATAGTTTTCTTGTAACACCTTTGTCTAATTTTGGTATAAAAATAGTGCTGGCCTCATAGAATGACTTTGGAAGTACTCTCTCCTCAGTTGTTTAGAAGAGTTTGAAAAGAATTGTTAATTGTTTAACAGGTGGACTTAACTAGTGAAGCCATCTTGTCTGGGGTTTTTCTTTGGAGATTTTTTTATTATGATTCACTCTCCTTACTAGTTTCAGTTACTGTCCAGATTTTTAATTTCTTCACAATTTACTCTTGGTAGGTTGCGTGTTTCTAGAAATGTATCCATTTTTTCTAGGTTATCTAGTCTGTTGGCATATAATTGTTACTGCCGCTTAGGATCCCTTTTTATTTCTGTATCACTTGTAATGTGTCCTCTTTTCACTTCTGATTTATGTTGTTTTTCTTGGTGTAACCAGTAGTTTGTTGATATGTTCTATTCTCTCTTTCATTTCTGCTCTAATTTTTATTATTTCTTTCCTCCTGGTAACTTTGGGTTTATTTTGTCCTTTTTCTAGTTCCTTGAGGTGATTGGAGGTCTTTTTTTTTTTTTTAAGTTGACCTATTTTTTTTTTTTTTTTGACAGAAATTACAAGTACACTGAGAGGCAGGCAGAGAGAGAGAGAGAGAAGGAAGCAGGCTCCCTGCTGAGCAGAGAGCCCGATGCGGGACTCAATCCCAGGACCCTAAGATCATGACCTGAGCCGAAGGCAGCGGCTTAACCCACTGAGCCACCCAGGCGCCCAGTTGACCTATTTTTAGAGCAGTTTTAGGTTCACAGCAAAATTAAGCACAATGTACAAAGGTTTTTGATATGCCTACTCCCCACTGCACATGCACAGCTCCGGGCATTATCTACATCTCTTATCAGAGTGGTAACATATGTTACAATTGGTGAACTTAGACTGACACATCATTATCACCCAAAGTCCATAGTTCACATTAGGGTTTACTCTTGGTGTTGTACATACTGTACGTTTAGACAAGTATAATGACATGTATACACCCTTTTAGTATTTTACAGAGTGGTTTCACCGCCCTAAAAATTCTCTGTGCTCTGCTGACTCCTCCCTTAACCCCAGACAGCCGCCATCGTTTATTCTTTCCACACTCTTGCCTTTTCCAGAATGTCATATGTTTGGGATCATAGACTATGCAGCCTTTTCCGCCTGGCTTTCACTTAGTCCTGTGCATCAGCTGGCTTGATTGTATCTCGTAAGTCTCTTAGACTTTACTTCATTTTTGTTCATTCTTTTTTATGTACTTATGTGATAACTTTGTTTAGATTTTTTTTTTTTTAAGATTTTATTTATTTGTCAGAGAGAGAGAGGGAGAGAGAGCGAGCACAGGAAGACAGAATGGCAGGCAGAGACAGAGGGAGAAGCAGGCTCCCTGCCAAGCAAGGAGCCCGATGTGGGACTCGATCCCAGGACTCTGGGATCATGACCTGAGCCGAAGGCAGCTGCCCAACCAACTGAGCCACCCAGGCGTCCCTTATGTGATAACTTTGAATGAATGGCCTTTTGAGTTCATTGATTCTTCTACTTGATCGAGTGTGAATTTTTCAGTTCAGTTTTTGTATTCTTCAGCTCCAGAATTGCCATTTTTTTAAATATAAAGTTTTGAGATCTTTGTTTTCTCATTTTGTTCACAGATTGCTTTCCCGATTTTATGAAGTTATCTGTGTTTTCTTATAGCACATTAAGCTTATTATTTTGAATTTTTTGTCAGGTAATTCATAGATCTCCATTTCTTTTCGGCTACTTTATGGAGATTTATTTTGGTTTCTTTGATTGGGCCATGTTTCCCTGTTTATGTACCTTTTTTTTTTTTTTAATGTGATTTTTGCATTTGAGAAAATAGCTGCCTCTCTGTCTCTATAGGCTGGCTTTGAACTGGGGAAGATCTTCATCAGTTAGCCCAGCTCAGTTTCTGGGGGCATCTCACTTTTTATGGGGATATGTCTTCTCTATACTTGGTGTGCATAGTCCAGCCCCCTCCTCACCCCAGGCTTGACAGGGTTTTTTGTTAGTTTTTCGTTATCAGGAGGTTATAGTGTCTTGCTCTGTCAGGGGTCTGAGGTATTGGTTCAACAACCCACAAGCTTTCTGGTGTTCTTAGCAGCCCCCAGGTATCCAAAGTAGTGCTTTGAGACAGGCCAGATTGAAGTCAGTCTCTTGGGGAGCCCCCCCAAAAACTTGGCACAGTGGATGAGTGTTCTGTGCTTCTCTTTCTCTTCCAAGGGAGAAGCTGTGAGGTGGGCTTTTCCTCCCAATCATGAGCTTCGCTGGCATGGGGTTAGGGACTGACGTCGTTGCAATAAAACCTCTTTTCTTACCCATTACAGTGCACCTGTTCTTGGCTTTGAGATTGACTGGGCATCTGTGACTTCCTAACTGGCTTCTGGAGACCATACAAGGTCTTTTGGACCATATATTGTTAAGTCTGTGTTTCTGTGGGGTGTTCAGTTCTGGGGCTTCCTATTCTGCTTATGTCCAAAAACAATTTCCTTTTTTATTTTATTTTATTTTTTTAAAAGATTTTATTTATTTATTTGACAGAGAAAGATCACAAGTAGAGAGGCAGGCGGGGGTGGGGGGAAAGCAGGCTCCCCGCTGAGCAGAGAGAACCCGATGCGGGGCTCGATTCCAGGACCCCGAGACCATGACCTGAGCCGAAGGCAGAGGCTTTAACCCACTGAGCCACCCAGGTGCCCCACAATTTACTTTTTAAATGACTTATTCTGAATTAGAGGAATGTTCTAGCTTTTGTGCCACTTTCTGACTTTGGGGATGATCTGTATCATTAGGTTTGTCATGTTACTGAACTGGGGCATTACTACTTTTAGACCTATTTCTTAAGCTTTGATATTAGGCTTAATTTGGAGCCAGCAGACCCCCCCCCCCCAACTCCCACACTGTTTTGGTTGTTTTTTAATTTTTTATTTATTTTATTTTATTTTTTTAAATATTTATTTATTTGAGAGAGAGACAGTGAGAGAGAGTATGAGCGAGGAGACGGTCAGAGAGAAAAGCAGACTCCTTATGGAGGTGGGAGCCCAATGTGGGACTTGATCCCGGGACTCCAGGATCATAACCTGAGCTGAAAGCAGTCGCTTAACCAACTGAGCCACCCAGGCGCGCCCCTTTGGTTGTTTTTTAAATGCCATTTCAAATATATAGAAAAAGTATGGAATTTTAAAAAGCATCAGATAAACACCTATAGATATAATTGAATCCCTCTGTTTAACTCTCCCAGATCAGATTTCCTGCCTGTCAGAGGTAGACACTTTGCTGAATTTTTTTTTTAAGGTTTTTTTTTTTTTTTTTTTAATTTATTTGTGAGAGGCCAAGCATGAGGGAGAAGCAACAGGAGAAGCAGACACCCCGCTGAGCGGGAGCCCAAAGTGGGAATCCATCCCAGGACCTTGGGATCATGACCCGAGCCTAAGGCAGAAGCTTAACGGACTGAGCCACCCAGGCACCCCTTATCTTTGTTGCATTTTATTCTCATGCAGTTTTATACTATTATTATACATGATTTTGTAAACATAGTATTTTGCATGTTTTAAAATTCCAGATGGCATGTTGTTTGTATCTTTCTTCAACTTATATTTTTCACGCAGCATGCCTCCGAAATGTAGCTCTGTTGATCCATGTAGCTCTAATTCCATTTTCATTGCTGTGTTGCAATGTTTTTATCCACTTCTTAATCACTTTTATTCACATTTCATTCAAAATGACATTTGTCCTCAAAATTTTGCTCCTGTAAATATGTTTGCAATGAGGATTTTTGTGAACCATGTTGAGGAGTGTCTAGGGTATAGTTCCAGTTGCTGGGTCCCAGAGAATGCCTATCTTCGAGTCTATTAGATGCCACATTGCACTGCTGCCAGTGCTGTACGAAGCTGCCTATTCTTCCACACCCTCCCACAGAAGAACCCAAGTCTTTCCCATTCAATTCACCCTAGCAGGCCAGCTGCGTGTGGTTTACTTTAGCTGTAATAGTAATCGAACTTCCTAATTCCAAATAGCTGCATGACAGCCACCGTTGCACCTTAAGGATCCTTCAGTTATGGTAAGATAGTCTTGTTCCTTGTTTCCCGTTGCAGTTGTTGTAGTTGGGAACAGCTGGTTTAAACCTTAAAGGCTGAGCCAATTAAGTGATTGACACTGGGACCTATATCCAAGGAGTCAAAGCAGAGCATCAAGTAGTGTGTGTTTGTTGTTGTTTTTAAAAGATTTTATTTATTTATTTGACAGAGAACACAGTAGGCAGAGAGACCGGCAGAGAGAGGGGGGGAGGCAGGCTCCCTGCAGAGCAGAGAGCCCGATGACGGGCTCGATCCCAGGACCTTGAGACCATGACCCGAGCCGAAGGCAGAGGCTTAAACCACTGAGCCACCCAGGTGCCCCTGTTTGTTTGTTTTTTTAATATTTTTTCATTTTTCCTCTTTGCATTTTTTTTTTTAAGATTTAATGTATTCATTTTCGAGAGAGTGAGTGAAAGCATGAAAGGGGAGAAGGTCAGAGGGAGAAGCAGACTCCCCATGGAGCTGGGAGCTCGATGCCGGGACTCGATCCCAGGACTCTGGAATCATGACCTGAGCCAAAGGCAGTTGACCAATCAACTGAGCCATCCACTACCTCTTCAGGTAGTGTTTTCAAAATAAAATTCAAGGGGCACCTGGGTGGCTCAGTGGGTTAATGCCTCTGCCTTCAGCTCAGGTCATGATCTCAGGGTCCCGGGATTGAGCCCCGCATCTGGTTCTCTGCTCAGTGGGGAGCCTGCTTCCTCCTCTCTCTCTGCCTGCTTCTCTGCCTACTTGGATCTCCGTCTGTCAAATAAATAAAAATCTTAAAAAATAAAATAATAAAATAAAATTCAACATGGTATCACTCTTGCTTCCAGGTTAAAACAGTGCGGGTTCTGCACAGTATTGCTCCTTGTAAGAATTCTTGTTTTGTTTAAAAGTAGTTTTCTATCAGATGCTGGGCGGTATACTCTAGATGCTGACTGGTTGTCCTGTCGTTTGAATTGCTCACCTCCTAACGTCAGCCTTTTCAGTTCCTGTTTACTGTTGAATTCCAAAGTAATAGAGGTTCCGCCCAAAATGAGTTTATCATGTATCTAAGTCAGTTGTGGTTTTACCCTCTGCCTGTTCCTAGTAAGACTGCTTATCATTCAAGTCTAATATCTTACATTAAAATCTAGAAAGAAGGACAGACTGGGAGTTGGGAGGTCTGACTCCTGAATCCATTTCACCACTGACTCACTCTTTGTCACTTGGTGTCACCTATCTCTGTGGGCCAAAGCTTCTTATTAACTAATGCAGATTGCTGAACCTAACAATATCATCTACCTGGGATGACTTCTGAACAGGACACTGCCTTCTCAAATTCTAACTCAGTGTAATAGCCACAGTGATGGCCTTGAACTGGTATATACTGCTTATAAGTCTTATTTCCATAATTGCTACATTGGGCTGGGCATGTTAATCTTCTTTTAAATAAGTCAAGTATGAAATTTTGTTTTCACTGCACCCTCACCATTTGGTGGAGGGAGAGTATCAAAAGTATTCGAACACCATGATTGTAGTTTACCTTTGATAGAGCAGGGTGAAATTCAAGCTCTTTCTTCATACTGCCTGGAGGGGTCTCTTTAAATAAGCCTGGGGAAGGGGCACCTGGGGGGCTCAATCAGTTAAGCATCTGCCTTTCACTCCGGTCATGATCTCAGGATCCTGGGACGGAGCCCTGCGTCCCTCTGCCTCTGCTTGTGCGCTCTCTCTCTCTCAAATAATAAAATCCTGGCAGGGGAAAAAAAGGACCAGGTGAGGAGAGGGACCTTTGTGAACTCTTCCAGTGGTTGGTACGTAATAAGTATCTTACAGAAGAGAGGGATGTTTGATTACCCACGCTGGAGCACTATCTCAGTTCCAGTGTAGAGGTCTAATGACCAAATTCCATTGGATTTGCATGTTTATCTTTGATGCCTTGGGATGAGGTGATGGTGTTTACAAATCTAGCTCCACGCAATACTCCCCCCTCCTTGGAACCAGCAGCATCTCTGGTGCCTAGCCTAGCTCTTGGTGCTGCTATGGTAGGGTGGGGGCGGGGGCGGTGGTGTGCCAGATCGTGGGCTCTGGGTTCCAGCTCCCGTCCAAACCTGTTTCACCACACCCAGATTAAACCGCAAACTTGGATCCATATTTGTCTGTATACTTGGACCCTGGGCTTACCACTCCCACACCAACCCAATGTGAACCCCTGAGATGACTTTCATGGCCAAGGGAGACATTGAACCTTGTGGTATTGCACAGTCTGTAATCACACAGGCTTAAGAATCGGGTCCAAACTAGCTTAAATCTGTATTCTGTTTACCAGTCTTGTAGGGGCTATTCAATCTCTTAACTTTCCTCATTTGTAAAATAGGGCTAATGACACCTACTTTGTGCGGCTGATATAAGGATCAAACGAGATGCTGTACACAAAGCTTTTGAGCCCAATTCCTGTTATTTTATAAATTATCACTACTCTCATCCTGTTTCAATTATTGCCATTGTCTCCCAAATTGGACTGAAACTCTGACCCTGACTTTGCTTTCAGTATCGCAGTCCCTTGTCTAAGTATCTTAACTCCTGGCCTGGACCTATGATGGCTTTCTGTGCCAGCCATCGGCGCTCATCAGCTCGATCCCACTCCTGGCTCTAATCTTTGGTCCTTCCTCCAGCTCATACCCAGCACGGGAAGCTCTCAGATCTGTAAAGACGTTGTTGCTTCCCCGCCCACCACCCTGACCCCAAGCAAGCATCTTTTGGGAGCTAAAAGCCTGGGATTCACCTTGTACTCTCGCTCTGAAAACCCGTACCCAGTCCCTCAGTGGATCCCATAACAACATCCAGCATCTGACCAATTCTTGCTGTGTCCACCACTGTCACGTGGTCTAACCCACCATCGCGTGTGTGCTGGACTATCGTAGCCTCTGAACGACACCCCCCCTCGCCCCAGGCCCTGCTCCGGTTGACTCTCAATACAGCAGGCAGAGTGATTCTTTTACAACATGCTGAGCAGCATCACTCGTTTAGTTAAAATTGGAAGACTTCCTCAGAGTAAATGTTCAAGTCTTTACTGAGGCCTGTAGGACATCTCTCCTCTTTACTGAGCTCACACGGCTCCAGCCAGCAGTGCGGCTCCCATCTCAGGACATTTACTCGCTCTTCCCTCTGCCTGAAAAGTTCTTTGGCCCAAAGGGCTGCATCACTTCCTCTTTCCCTTTCAAGAAGTCTGTGTTTGAATGTCGCCGTATCACAGAGGCTGTGCCTAACCAGAGTATGTGTATATGAAGCACCATCCGTCCATCACTCCTACACACCTACCCCCTTCACTCTTCTTTCTACCACATACACCGATGTCTTATTTCATATTGTCCCTCTCCCTCCACTTGGAACAGAAGCTCCCTGAGGTCAGGAGTTCACCCCCTTTGCTCACTGCTGTACCCTCAGCCCCCACCATCATGCTTGGCACATAGCAGGCACTCAGTATTTGCTGGATGCGGGCATGATGGAAACTAATGGTAACTACTGTTTTGTTTACATTTCTTCTGGATTGATAGGGCTCAGGAACACTGAGGCTCTATGGATTTCTGGGGTTTGCCTCTTAGTTTTGAGTTTAAGTTTAGTATTCCTGCTTCTCCAACTTTCTATAACCTGTGGGGGGAGGTCTACACATTTTGGATTCCTTAAGTGTGGACTCTCCCAAACCAGCGAGCTCGAAGTTGCAGTCCCAAGAGCAGTTAGAAATTCTCACAAAATGTAGTCTGGTCCAGCAGGTTAATATCCTGGATTGTACTGTCAAATGTGGGTGCAGTTTAGGGTAATAACTATGTGGCTCCTGACTCAGCGGCTTTGCTGTTCTCTGTTGGAATGACTATACTTGTTCGGCTTGCACAATATGCTCATGACCTAGTTAAGACAGTGCAAGGTGATTTGTTTCTGCACTGCCTGCGTACTGTTCCTGTGAATCGGAACCCTGCTATATGAGCCACACCTACATTATATGTTAGTTTAAGGATCTTTGGCAACAGACACCTCCTGCTAAGCATTTGAAAAAGGGGGAAATTTATCAGGATTCAAGGGTGCCTCTGGGAGCCCAAGAACTGGGCCTCAGGAAGAACCAGAGTCAGGCCACAGAGCTCCCGCAGCCCGAAGAGGGTCAGGCTGTTCCATACCTCTGCCTCGTTCTCAACCCACTGGGCTCCCTCAGCCAAAGATGACTGTTCCTAACTCCCAATTCAAATGAAACTGTTCTGGCTCTGTCGAATTCTGCCTGGCTGTCCCTCCCTCAATTCTCTCCCCCAGTTCAGAGTTTCTCTGGAAGAACATCGTGTTGGCCTACCTCCCAGTCCAGTCAACCATGGGCAGGTGGTGGAGTGGCGTTGAGGAAACACCACCGCAGGAGTCAACCCTTACCGATGGAGAACAGGAGGCAGGGAGGGGAGCCATACTTAGCTGCCTGCCCCCAAATGTCCCCGCAACAC
This sequence comes from Mustela nigripes, assembly GCF_022355385.1. Taxonomy (NCBI): domain Eukaryota; kingdom Metazoa; phylum Chordata; class Mammalia; order Carnivora; family Mustelidae; genus Mustela; species Mustela nigripes. The sequence continues at coordinate 69,737,007 of NC_081569.1, forward strand.
CTGGGTAATAACCTCTCTCTTCTTAGGTTTCAGCCACCTCTCAGCCATTCTGAAGGGTGCCGCTTCTCCAGCTGGACCCACTGGGTCCTCCAGGCATTACTGTCCCCAGCTTATGTCTTGCTGAGTTCACAAAGACAATCTATATCTTCATCAATCACAATTCTTTGACTTGTCTACAGGGTTTATTTTCAGAGCACCCTCCCATAGTTTGTGTGAATTTCTTAACCACCCTATGAGGCCAAGTAGAGCAGATATTATTATCCCCATCTACAAGTTAAGGGTACATAAAGAGAGCTATGAAGTAACTTACCCCAGTTTGGGCGGTGGTCGCATCAGGACTAGAATGTTTTGCATATCATTCCCGTGTACCAAATTGCCTTTCAAGGGGCTGCTCCAATTTTCACTCACTGTGAAATTTCCCCATACGAATGCCTCTTTCCCTTCATTTTTGCCCAAGCTGCATATTTTAGGGGGGAGTTCCTCATTTTTGTAATGATTTTATTTTTATTTTTAAAGATGTATATGTAAGTAATCTCTACCCCCAACATGGGGCTTGAACTCCCAACCCCGTGATCAAGAGTTGCATGCTCCACTGCCAGAGTCAGCCGGGCGCCCCTTTCATAATGATTTTTTTCTTTTTTAAAAAATAATGATTTTAAAGACCATTCTCCAAATATATTATACATGTTTCAAAAGTTCTTCATGATTTATATTTAAAATTTATAGTCTCTTTTTCACTGAAGATTGTTTATTTCAATGTACTCCATCTGTAAATATTGTTCTTTATATATTCTGAGTTCTGTGTTGTACTTAGAATGGCCTTCCTCTCACCAAGATTATTCAGCCAGTCTTCTCTGTTTTCTTTTCTTTTTAAGGCTTATTTTACATTTATTTATTTGATCTACCTCAGATTTATTTGTTCCACAGCTTTATTTATATAACATACAATTTATCCTTTTTAAAAAGCATAATGAAATGCTTTTTACTATATTCACAGGCTTGTGCAACCATCACCGCACTCTAATTCCAGAACATTCTCATTGCTTCTAAAGAACCCAGTCAGTCCCTGTTAGCAGTCACCCCCCGCCCCAATCTCCACCCCTTCTCTGTTCCCCGGCAAATACTAATCTATGCCTGTCACTCCAGATTTTGCCTATTCTGGACATTTCATATAATGGATTCATAAAATAGGGGGTCTTTTGTGAATCACTTCTTTCACTTAGCTTAATGTTTTATATTATGCTTCTTTTAGCAACATGTTTTAACTTGGTGTAGCATGTTGGGTACCTCATTTCCTCCTTTTGCTGAATAATAAGATAGATCACAATTTGTTTATCCATCGATCAGTTGGTAGACATTTGTTTTCTCTTTTGGCTATGAGGAATGATGCTAGACAGTTTTTGTGTGGAAGTATGTTTTCAAGTCTCTTAGATACATACAGAGGAAGAGCCCTGCTGGATGACAGGGTTACTCTCTGTTTAACTTTTTGAGGAATTGCTAAATTGTTTTTCATAGTGGCTACACCATTATACATTACCACCAACAATGTACCATGGATTCAATTTCTTCACATCCTTTTTTTTTTTTTTTTTAAGATTTTATTTGTCAAAGAGAGAGTGAGCAAAGCAGGGGGAGTGGCAGGCAGAGGGAGAAACATCTTCTCACTGAGCAGGGAGCCCCATGCGGGATTCAATCCCAAGACCCTGGGACCATGACCTGAGCTGAAGGCAAATGCTTAATCTACTGAGCCACCCAGGCATCCCGATTTCTTCACATCCTTGCCAATACTTGGTATTGCCTGTTTTAAAAAATAATTATTAGGGGCGCCTGGGTGGCTCAGTGGGTTAAGCCGCTGCCTTCGGCTCAGGTCATGATCTCAGGGTCCTGAGATCGAGTCCCGCATCGGGCTCTCTGCTCAGCAGGGAGCCTGCTTCCTCCTCTCTCTCTCTGCCTGCCTCTCTGCCTACTTGTGATCTCTCTCTGTCAAATAAATAAATAATAAAATCTTAAAAAAAATAATTATTATAAAAAGATAATAATTATTATAGCTTTCTGAGTGTAAAGTGGTATCTCCTTGTGACTTTGATTTCTGTTTCCCTAAGGATGTTGAGATCGTTTCATGTCTCTAATGGCTATTTGTACATCTTCACTGGACAAATGTCTACAGGGACCCTTTGCCTATTTTTAAGTTGTGTTTTTCTAAATGATTATTGAGCTGTAAGAGTTCTTTACATATTCTAGATACACCCTCCTTAAGATATATGGTTTTCAAGGGGCACCTGGGTAGCTCAGTGGGTTAGGCCGCTGCCTTCGGCTCGGGTCATGATCTCAGGGTCCTGGGATCGAGTCCCGCATCGGGACTTACTTACAGGGCTTACAGATCTTACTTACAGATCTCTCTCTGTCAAATAAATAAATAACATTAAAAAAAAAAGATATATGATTTTCAAATATTTTCTCCCATTCTGTGGGTTGTCTTTTCACAGAATTACTTGGGAAATATTCATTCTTCTTCTATTTTTTGGAAGAGTTTGGGAAGGATTGGTATTAGTTCTTTGAATTTTTTTTTAAGATTATTTATTTATTTATTTGAAAGATCACAAGTAGGCAGAGAGGCAGGCAGAGAGAGAGAGAGAGAGAGAGAGAGAGAGAGGAGGAAGCAGGTTCCCCGCTCAGCAGAGAGCCTGACGCGGGGCTTGATCCCAGAACCCCGGGATCACGACCTGAGCCGAAGGCAGAGGCTTTAACCCACTGAGCCACCCAGGCGCCCCAGTTCTTTGAATGTTTGGTAGAATTCATCAGTTAAGTCATTTGGGTCTGAGCTGGGAAGTTTTAAAATTAATTACTAATTATCAGATTTATTTTTGTGTGTGATGTTAAGGTAGGACTCTTAACTTAATTTTTTCTAAATAGAAAGCCAAATGCTCTAACACCATTTCCAGAGTATTCTACCCATTTCTACTAATTGTTATGCCACAGAAACTTCTTTAGAACATTTTGGATCTTGACTGCCACTTTACTCTTGATGAGGCACGAAACAAATTTTCTTTATCAGTGGCTGTAATGTCAGAGCCGTGAGACATTCTCTGTCCTGTTGGAATGTGAAGTTGGAAAACAGAAGGGACCAGGAATAGCTCATGACTTCCCTGCCTCCCCATGGATGTGTCAGTGTGGTTTGGAATGCACACAGGGCCCACCAACACCCTTAAGCCTTTGTCCCCAAGGCTGAGTGCACGCCCCTGGATGCCTGCCCGCCCACAACGCAGCAGAGATCCAAGCCAGAGAGGCTACCACTTAATCTGCTGGCCTTGCTCTTGTGGCCTCGATCCCTGGCTCCAGTGCCTTCCTAGACTTTGGAGTCCGCTTGCCTGTTGGGCTTACCCATCTTTCCTGCCTCTCCCCACCTTCACATTCTTCTCAACCCCCCTACTTGGTCTTTAAACATGTGTTAGTGTCCACCACTCCCTCCACACTTGGGAATAGTAAGCCCTGTACTCGGCTTTCTTTCAGATTCTGAGCACTGACTGTTCTAATCAGCAGCCCTCTCCTCCAATACACACCTCTGCTGACCACCCCCCCACCCCGCCCCTCGCCACTCACTCCACAATCGCTCAGGACTCAGCAAGAACATGCTCACTGAGCCCCGACACCAGGAGCTACGACCCTCCCCTCTCTAATAATACTATTACAGAGGTGTCTGTGATGCCACAGGAATAAAATGGAGTGGTTGAGAGCAGGAGCTGAGAGTGAGAATGAAGCAAGCCAGGGTCTCGTGGAACCCCTCTCAGAGGCCAGAGAGGGGAGGAGCAGGTGGTGTGGGCGCTGGAACAAGTGACCAGAGAGCCAGACATGAAAATCAGGAGAACCTGGTGGCTGAGGACATGAGACTGCTCCAGGGTGGAGGGAGAAAGCAGCAGTACTGAATAACCGCTGAGAGTTCCCCTGCAGGGCAGATTGAAAAGTATCCAGGGGGTTCAGCAACACAAAGGTCATCAGTAACTTTTGCAAACTGTCAACATTCATGTAGCTCTGCTGTTTAAAGCCCCAAGGCTTCCGAGTGCCCTCCAGAGAAAGCAGCCTCCATTCCTGCAACGCCTCTGACCCCTTTCCCCCACTGACTCCAGGCTCCAGCTCTGCTGAGCTGCTTGCGTGGACACACCCTCTCTCACCCATAAGTCCTTTCTGACGAGCTCCACTACCATCTATGTCATCCAGGAAGTTTTCCCTGACCCGGTCCGGCTGGGTGTTTCTTTTGCTCCCTGTCCCATCCCGTGCTGGGATGAGTAGGGTACATTCCTTGGGCATTCTTGTCCACCTTTGTTCCTGTCTCCTGGTCTCCTGGCCAGGGCCTGCAGCTCTGTGTTTGGGGCACGCAGGGAAGCAAGCCTCTGCACCAGGAGTGGGGGTGCATCCAGCTAAGCCCAGCTAAGTAAACACCTGCTAGCCAAACTGGCCGGCAGCCAGAGGGTGACTGCGTCAGCGCCTTGAGCTACAGGCACTCTCTTTGCTCTTGGGTTTCATGTAGGTCAAGTTTGCTAAGGGACTGGGGCCAGGGGTACAACTGCTGATAAGGGGGGAGGGTGCCATTGGGTTGCAAAGTCTCCAGCATCATCCAGGTCAGTGACTTTTCACCGTGCTGCCTGTGCCTCTGCCTTACTCACCCTCCCTACTCGCCCTGCCCTGCTCCGTGCACCTCTCTTTCCAGCATGGGAGAGCACCCCACTGATTCCCAGCTTCCGCATTAACTGATCTCAGCACATCTTCTCCTGCTGGAGGGCCTTCCTTTTTCTCCCCCAGCGCTCACTCGGTGAAAAGGTGACCGAGTTTGCTCTGAATGGTTCGCTGTTAGAAGGTGGAGGAGGGTCAGTAAAGTCAGTTTCCTCCACTGAGAAGACCCTCGGAGACTAAGAGACAGTACAAGCCACTCCAAACCGTTGACACCCGGTTTGATTCAGGGTCACTGACGCACAGGATCCGCGACGCTCTGCAGCTCTTCTTCCCCAGCCAGACTCAGCCCCCAACCGACCTCAATCCCCAGCTTTTCCTGAGGGGCACGGTGCTGCGGTTACGGGGTAGTTATCCAAAGTGGCACCAGCTGTGGGCCAGTCCCTTCCACCAATTATCTCAAGTGGGGCCTTCTGTGCACCGCTTCCGGGCAGGGCAGAAGCAGCCTCCCCTCCTTCGGGTCCGGGCAGGCGTTCGCCTCCCCGGGCTGGGAACACTGAGCATCCCACCCCCACCCCCCCCAACCCCGTGGCCGTGTCCTGCGGGCGTGAACAAGATGGAGTCAGCGAGGTCAGCACTCGTGCATTCGGCTACGTAGCTCCCCGCGGCGAGGAGCGTGCTCTCGCGACCTGTACTTGCGGAGCCCTGGTCTTCCTCAGCTGTACCTACTCACTGATTTCAGGGAAAATGGACTTTTTCATGATTACTGACCTAGGAGGCAGGCCTCAGAGGGCCAGAAGCTTCTGGGCCGCTCTGTGTCCGGCTCCCGGGCGTGGAGGGGGAAGCAGACAAGAAGAGCGCATTCCCCGCGGCGGCCTGGAAATCCGACCCCGACCTCCCGACTCCGCCCGCGCCTCCCTGGATAAGCCCGCGCCCTCTCGCGGAAAGACGCTGTCCCCGCGGAAAGGTCCGGCCCCTCCCCGCCTGGAAACCGCGCCTCGCCCCCTTCTGGGAACCCCTTCCTGGGGCAAATGGGTAGATGAACTAAGCTTTTTATTTTTTATTTATTATTATTTTTAAAGATTTTATTTGCTTATTTGACAGACAGAGATCACAAGTAGAGAGGCCGGCAGAGAGAGGGGGAAGCAGGCTCCCCACCAAGCAGAGAGCCCGATGCAGAACTCGATCTCAGGACCCTGAGATCATGACCTGAGCCGAAGGCAGCGGCTTAACCCACTGAGCCACCCAGGCGCCCTGAACTAAGCTTTTTGAAACACCTAATGCCCTATATTGTTTTGTTCCTGATAATACGTACTTGTGTTAGCAAATACAGCAAACTCTGCAACCATAAGATAAAAAAAAAAAATCACCATCCCATCTTCGGCCAAGACACTGTTGATATTTTGGTGTTTTTTTGGTTTTGTTATCTTTAACGACTCTATTTATTTATTTGAGAGACGTTGACAGAGATAGCAAGAGAGAACACAGCCAGGGAGGAGAGGGAGATGCAGTCTCCTCCGCCGAGCAGGGAGCCCCAGGACCCTGGGATACTGACCTGAGCGGAAGGCAGACACTTAATGACAGCCACCCAGGCTCTGCTCTTGTTGTTTAATATATGAGCTACGTAAAGAATCCACATAAGGATAGATACACGGGCGCCTGGGTAGCTCAGTTGGTTAAGACTCAGTCTCTTGGTTTCTGCTCAGGTCATGATCCCAAGGTCCCGAGATCAGCCTTGCATGGGCTCCCTGCTCAGCAAAGAGTCTGCTTACATTTTCTTTCTCTCTCTCTCTGTCCCTTCCCCCTACTTGTGCACTCCTCTCTAATAAAACAAATAAATAAATCTTTTTAAAAAACGATATATATATATAGTATGGGTGTTAAATATTTAACAGGTCTCTTTTGCACATAGATGTACTCCTCTTGATACCGGTGTGTCTAAACCTTATGCCTTCAAGTCTTTGTGTCCCTCTTAGCCTGCTCTCCTTTTGTTTCCTTCAACCCATCACCTTTAACCTTTTTTGCAGTCTTCTTATCTCTTATATTTATTGTCTCTCCCTTACACCCTCAGTGTAAGCTCCCGGAAGACAGGACCCTGTGATTTTGTTCAATGATGGATCCCAAATGCCTAGAGCAGTACCACACACATAGTAGGTACTTTATAAACCTTTGTGGAGGATGGTTCAGGATACATCTTCTAATTTTTATTACTGAAAATCTGTTGTAAATGTATCTGATAAACAAAATTTATCATGTTTCATTCTATAGCTATATCAAGACTTATTTCATCAGTCCCCTGCTGTAAGTCATTAGGGTGATAAAGTTTTCCATCATGGTAAACAGTATTTTTTTAAAAGATTTTTAAAATTTATTTGACAGAGACACAGCAAAGAGAGGGAACACAAACAGGGGGAGTGGGAGAGGGAGAAGCAAGCCTCCCGCTGAGCCCGGACTCCCCCCCCAACCCCTGCCATGTGGTGCTTCATCCCAGAACCCTGGGATCATGACCTGGGCCAAAGGCAGATGCTTAACTACTGAGCCACCCAGGTGCCCTGGTAAGTAATATTTTGATAGACCTCTTTGCACTCAAATCTCTTTTCATATTTCTTATTATTTTCTTAGACTACATTTTCAGAAGGTTAATTTCTGGGTTGTAAGGTGGTAATATTTAACATTTTCCCGATGGCAATACCAAGTTAATTTACACCATGCTTGCACTATATGATAATATACATTCAGCCTCCCCCAAATCATGATAGGAGGAATTTGAGATATATTGGATATATCCTCTTCTCAGTCTTGGCTAACTTCCAAGCAAAAAAATGTCTCATTTTACTTTGCATGTCTTTGATTTTTAGAGAAGTTATAAAGACTGTCACAGGTATTATCCATTTGGTTTGTTTTCTCCCCATGATACGTCAGTTTATGAATTTGCCCGGTTATGGGGGGGGTTGTTTTCTTGCTGAACCACGTAAGAGCTTTGTATTTAATACTGATAATAATGCCTTTGTCTTTAGGTAGTACCCTTTGTTGTATTTGTCACTCACATTTTGCCCAGATTGTTGTTTCACTTTTTTAAAATTAACATATAAGGTATTATTTGTTTCACGGGTGCTGGTCTGTGATTCATCAGTCTTACACAAATCAAGCACTCACCATAGCACAGTGTCCTTCACCCAACCACCCCATCCCTCCAACCCCCTTCCCTTCAGCAATCCTCAGTTTGTTTCCTGAGACTAAGAGTCTCTTATGTTTCATCTCCGTCTCTGGTTTCATCTTGTTTCATTTTTCCCTCCCTTCCCCTGTGATCTTCTATCTTGTTTCTCAAATTCCTCCTATCAGTGAGATCATATGAAAATCGTCTTTCTCTGATTGACTTATTTCACTCAGCATAATACTCTCTAGTTCCATCCACATTATTGTGTTGTTTCATTTTTAATTATGGCTTTAAGAAAACTTGAGGGGTGGGGCACCTGGGTGGCTCAGTGGATTAAGCCGCTGCCTTCGGCTCAGGTCATGATCTCAGTGTCCTGGGATCGAGCCCCGCCTCGGGCTCTTTGCTCAGCGGGAGCCTGCTTCTCTCTCTCTCTGCCTGACTCTCCGACAACTTGTGATCTCTCTCTCTGTCAAATAAATAAATAAAATCTTAAAAAAAAAAAAAAGAAAGAAAAAAAAGAAAACTTGAGGGGTTGAAAAGTCCTTTTTGGTGCTCAGGTCTATCAGCCTTTTTATTTGGCATATACTGAGCTGCTTTTGTGCTTTGAAAGTTTGTTCTAAATGTGGAGAAAGTTCTTTCATGGTTGCAGTTTTTTAATTCTAACATTGATTGCGGTATATGGTATAAGGTGGCTACCTCAGCCTATTCTCCCCCCCAAATGATTAAGATTCCAATAATATGCACTAAAGAATGACTTTCTGATAGATTTTAATTATTTATTTATAAAGTGCTTAAGTGTATTAAGATTTATTTGCTAGTGTGTTAGAGCATTAGTACTATACCCTAGTACTAATTGAGTATTGTAGCATTATACTTTTAAACTTTTTTTCAAATTTCTTATCTTTTTTTTTTTTAGATTTTATTTATTTATTTATTAGAGAGCGCAAGCATGAGCAGGGAGAGGGGCAGAGGGAGAAGCAGACTCCTAGCCTAGCAGAGAGCCCAACATGGGGCTCATCCCAGGACCCCGAGATCATGACCTGAGGTGAAGGCAGACACCCAGCTGACTGAGCCACCCAGGTGCCCCTCTCCTCATCTTTCAAGAATATTTTTATCTACTCTCCATTTCCCAAAATTTTGATAAACGAAGGAGGTGATTCAATTTGATATTCTTTTACACATACTTCTAAACGTGTGGGCTTACTGATACTTCCCAGCTTCACTGCACTGTGCAAGTCACAGCTCAGTGACTTTATTGTCTCCTTTATAGATTTTTTTAAAGATTATTTATTTATTTATTTGACAGAGAGAGAGATCACAAGTAGGCAGAGAGGCAGGCAGAGAGAGGAAAGGAGGAAGCAGGCTCCCTGCTGAGCAGAGAGCCCGATGCGGGACTCGATCCCAGGACCCTGAGATCATGTGCGGGACTCGATCCCAGGACCCTGAGATCATGACCTGAGCCGAAGGCAGCGGCTTAACCCACTGAGCCACCTAGGCACCCTCCTTTTTAGATTAAAAAATTTATTTATTTGTTAGAGAGAGCAAACAAGTGAGCACAGGCAGAGGCAGAAGGAGAAGGAGGCTCCCCGCCGAGCAAGTAGCCTGATGTGGGACTCGATCCCAGAACGCTGGGATCATGACCTAAGCCAAAGGCAGCGGCTTAACCGACTGAACCACCCAGACATCCCTATTGTCTTCTTTTTAAAGATGGGGAAGCAAAGGTGAAGTGATGTCAGGCTGTAGCTCCAGGAGAGTCCTCCTGAGCTACTGGAGACTGAAGGGTGGGTGGGCAGGTGGGAGAGTCCACCTTCCTAAGCCCCAGGTGTGCCTGTGGCTGTGGGAGGTGCTATGAGCTTGGACACAGCCTCATGGATTCCCAGAGTCAAATCCTCAAGGGAGGTCATTTCTCTTCATTTTCTCTTTTTTTCACAGAGGTTTGGATAAAACTTCCAAACACATTTGCAAAACCTGAGAACAAATCAGAAAATTTCACATAAAAATATAAATTTCCAACTTTATCTGAAAAGAAAATCAGAGAGTGGAGGTGTTCCCACCTGGCAAAAATCTAGGGGCTCAGCCCCTTTCAGATGATTTATGTGTTCCCTGGCTCATTTATGTGTTATTTCCTTGCCTGGCCTCGTAGGCCTCTGAGGGGACACTCCCAGAGTGTGTGCTAGGTGTGTCTGATACCAGACATGAAAGTCACATACTGTATGATTTCATGTATAGGAAATACCTACCACAGGCAGTTCCAAGGGGAGAGAAAGTGGGTTAGTGGTTGTCTAGGGCTGGGGTTGGCAAGTAGGGGAAAATAAAGGGTGACTGCTAATGAATATGTGGTTTCTTCTTGGAGGAATGAAAATGTTCTAGGGTGCCTGGGTGGCTCAGTCACCTAAGCATCTGCCTTCCGCTCAGTCATGATATCAGGGTCCTGGGATTGAGTTCTGCATTCTCCTTCTGCCTGGGACACCACACCCCGACTTGTGCTCTGTCTCTCTATCTCTCTCTGTGTCACTCTCTCAAATAAATAAAATCTTTAAAAAAAATTCTAAAATTGATTATAGTTATACAACTCTCTGAATATGCTAAAAAAATCATTGAGTTGTGTATTTGTGAACTAAATCTCAATAAAGCTTTTATATTAAAAACCAAATTTGAGGGGGAAAAAAAGAAAAGCAGAATTACATAATTACATAATATACCCCTTAAGACAGGGGTTAAAACTATAGTAAAAAATCACAAAGGAAGGATAAACCGTAAAGTAAAAATAAGTTGTTACCTATGGGGAAAAAAAAGGGATGGGGCAAAGGGCCTGGGACAGAAGCTAGAATTCTCTGAACAGACTTTGTAGATTTGGCTTTGGAACCATGAAAATGGTAAGTATAGAACATTTAAAAAAATTTTTAAAAAAATTAAAAAAATCCTTAAACAATTAAAAGCAACATGAACTTTGTGTCAGTTATAGTTCTAGAAAGCTCTCTTTCTAGAACTGATTTTAAAATAGTTATTCGAGTACATCCCTAAAATCAAAAAGAACTTCAAGAATATCTTAAATTTTCCAGTAATCATATTGTTAGTGATAGCATGGGTATTACTCCAGTAATCATATTGTTAGTGATAGCATGGGTACTCTTTTTTTTATTTTAAAGATTTTATTTATTTACTCGACAGAGAGAGATCACAAGTAGATGGAGAGAGAGGCAGGCAGAGAGAAAGAGAGGGAAGCAGGCTCCCTGCTGAGCAGAGAGCCCAATATGGGACTCGATCCCAGGACCCCGAGATCATGACCGGAGCCGAAGGCAGCGGCTTAACCCACTGAGCCACCCAGGCGCCCAGCATGGGTACTCTTATCTCAAGACTGCGGGATGTATATTGTGGGAAAGAGTAAAAGAGTGTGTTGAGAAGTGGGGTTTTTAGCATGAGAGAAAGGAGGTGGAAATGAAGATATAGTTAAATAATAACCTTACAGTTTTGTATTGGAATTGGAAGTATCAATATCAACCCATAATGTGTTTTATTTATCCATATTTATTAATCTGCACATTGATGAATCATCTTTATCATCTCTCTCTCTCTGATATTGTGATTTATAATAAGAAATATATATTTGGTCTTCATCCCCATTTCTGGCACAAAGCTCCTAAAGCCCGTGAGAGAAGTTGTCTTATATTATGTTAATGGAGTGACTTTTGGACCCCACCTATGGCTGGGGGCCAAGGGAACCAATCTTGTGACTAGGGAGTTGGAACTGTCAGTCCCAGCCCCTGACTTCCTGGAGAGAGGAGAAGGGCTGGGTGGTTGAGTCAATTGCCAGTGACCAATGATTTAATCAGTTATGCCAGTGGAAGGAAGCCTCCATAAAACCCCCAAAGGATGGGGGCCAGAGAGCTTCTGGGTTGGTGAATGTGGAGAGGTGGGGGGAATGGTATATTCTGAGAGGCTGTGGAAGCTCCCTGCCCATTCCCCAAACCTCTTTTTTGTATCTTTCCCATCTGGCGGTTCCTGAGTTACATCCTTTCACGATAAACTGGTGATTGAATAAGTAGAATGTTTCTCTAAGTTCTGTGAGATGCTGTAGCAAATTAATTGAACCCACGGAGAGGGTAATTTGAACCTCTGACCTATAGCCCATTGGAACCATATAGGTTGGTCAGGAGGTGATAACCTGGGCTTGTGAATGGCATCGAAGTGTGTGTGTGTGTGTGTATGTGTGTGTATGTGTATGGGGAAGGGAGACAATCTTATGGGACTGAGCCCTTAGTCTGACGCTATCTTCAGATGGGTGGCATCTGAATTGACTTGAATTGTGTGACACTCAGTTGGTGTTGGTAGGGAATTGCTTGGTGTGGGGAATAATCCCACACATTCGGTGACTGGAAGTGTCAGGAGTGAAGTGTTTCATGTGAGTAGTAAAGGAGACACACAGGAAACAAAGATATAATAAAGAATTGGATTTTCTCCACACAGCTGGAAAACTGAATCCTTGCGCTATCATCTGTCATCTGTCACCTATCTCTATCTTTGTATATTGTCCTAGTTCTGATCACCAAAAAGGCTTGTCTGTATAAAGGGCTAAAACAAATTATTTCTCCTTCTCCATGGAGTTTACTTTCTATAGCTGTTCTCCTGGGAATCTGATAAGAGTGGAATGTCAGCTGCGTTACTAGGCAGCATTGCTTGTGGTAAAAATGGTGCACTGTATCTGGACTGTGAGGACAGTGAATGAATTAGGAAGCCCTCATGCGAAGCTATGGTTTGGGAGAATCATGACTTGGAACTGGACATGTCTCTTGTCAGGGCACAGGAGTAAGCTAGTTCCATAGAATTGTTACTAGTGATATTGGCTCCTAACTGGGATAAGAGGTTTTTATTCATTGTTTCTCTGAAACTGAAGCTTAATTGGGCATCCTGCACTTGAGCTGGCAATCCCATGATAGAAACAGGGGTGGGGGTGTTGGTTTGCAAACTGGCCCCTATCCCCGGAGGGCAAGGAGAGACTGAAGAAAGAGGCGGACCCCTCCAGATCAGTAGGTGGCAAGTTTAATCAGCAGGGGAACTTACTTATGAGGCTGCTCTTGTGTGGCTAGCAGCAAGATGAACAGATCTCTGCCTGCCAGAGCCTTCAAAGTCCTACAGAGGACTTAACTGGGTTCAGTTACATGCACAGCCCAGAGGGTCTCCACAATACCTTACTCTATCAAGGCTATGTCCTTGGAGTAGCTCCCACTGTGGGAGGGGTAGGCAGAAGTGTATATTCCAAGTACTGGGGGTGGGGTTGGAATAGGGGTTGGAGGTAGACTGATGGAGGGGGTGGGTGGTGGTGAGGAGCCTCTCATTTTCCCAGTCTAGCTCATGGGTCAACCATCAGTCGGCGCCCTCTCAATGACCATCTCCAATGGGGGCAGGGCGTGTAGGACCTAGAGAAATGCCCCCCACTGCCTGGCTGGTGTGCTGTGTTTCCTGTCCTTGGATCCTTATTCTAAGTGAAATCAATGCCAAATATGGCCTATTATAGTTATGTGGGTCCAAATGTTTAAAAGAGCCTGAAGAGAATGCCATAGTAGGCACTGTAACCTACAAATGGTGACCAGCTCAGGATCCGTCTCACCCTGAGAACCCAGACTGGACTCTCTACATAATATTTATTTAAAGGAAATGGCTGATTCCATTTGGGACACCAAAAGTACAGGATGAACCTGGCACCGCTTGTCATACTGAAGAACAGGACCACTTGAAGATGACTAAGTTCATGTTGAAGAACTCAGGAGCTTGTATGGAGAAGCTAGGATTTGCTTATGTGAAGAGACAGGGTATAAAGGAGGTGTTGGGTATGTGAGGATTCATTATGTCATTTCCTCTAAATTTGTATTTTTGGAATTGTCCATAATAGAAATCTAAAAATAATAAAATAAGAAGTGACTGCGCCAATTCCTTTTCTCCTCCAGGAATTGTAGAATCATAATTATCATTTAAAATGGCTGCACAGAGTTGAAGTAGTATAAATTATTTATACATCCATCTACCATTTTAAATATATTTTAAAAGACAAGTTATTATTTAGGTTGGGAGTTTGAAAATTTTGAGTGTAAAAAGACCACATAAAAAATTGCAGAGACCTGACATACAATGAAGTTAAATGCATCAGTAACTGAAAAACTAGCTTTAACAAGTGAAGAACCAAGGTTGAGAGAGAATTTCAATTCTGTTTAACAGAATAAACCAGAGGAACCACACTGGCCGTTGTGGGATGCGTGTACCTGTGAACTCCCTATTCTTTTGTCTGGGAGCAGAGATGGGACAAACCAACCACCCTGGGTCCCCAGAAGACCCATTCTATGAGTCTAGAGGTAAGGCACCCTTCCCTGTCTCTGCATATACAGGGCTCTTAGGACAAGTCATCACTCCACCTTGCCACAAGGGGACGCTCTGAGACAATAGCCTAAGGTGAGTTAAGGGACACGGAGAAGGAGGCTCCTTCTTCATGGGAGGAGCCAGGGTTGCTGAGAGTTACTGTTCAAAAACCTCTTCTCAACTGTTCAGGGCCCAGGAGGAAGTTGTGCTGGGACGCGGACGAACAGTGTCTCTGAGCGCCCTCCTCGGGCAGTATGGATGCTGGCAAGCCCCATGCTGTGGCTCAGCCTGTCCCACGTCACCCAGGTGCCCTGAGCCCATGAGGAACCCCCACCCGCCCACAGTGCCACTTGCTGTCTTTTGAACACTTCCTGTCTCCTTGTAGAACAGGCCCTGGGCCACAGCAGAAGGGGCTCCGTGGTGGAAGGCCTTCTGGACGGTTGCCAGCCTTGAGGTCTACTTGCAGTTACTGGAAAGCAGCTTTAAAAATAGAAATAGCTGTGGTAAAAACTGTGGTCAGAGCCGTCAAACCACAGTAAGGCCAACTTCTCTCTCTTGAAAACTCATTTCTGAGAAGTGGTTCTGTTTCCAGCGGTGGGAAACTCCAGTTCCTAAAGGTGCAGAAGAAGACTGTGGTGGATGATGGCCTCACTTTCTCTGACCCTGGCTGACTTGTCAGCAGGAAACCGATTTCATAGCCAAATTGGGCCCCTTCTGGATTGCAACTGCTGCCTAATACATATCTTTTAAATCAAATTTACTCTTGCTTCACCTCCTTGACTTTTTGGGTAAGAGAAACATACAATTACAGCCATGTTGGCTAGCATTTGCTTCTAGAAAACTTCAACATCTCGTTTTTAGAATGAAAAGAGCTTGACTTTGTATGCCATTCTTCTCCCTGTTAAAACACTTGGATGGCCTACCTTGGGAGCACAGATTACAGAGTAATTATTATTTTGTTCAGCACATATAACAGGGAGGAAGCACAAATGGATAAGGCTGTATCTTATATTTATTTTATTTTTTAAAAAAAGATTTTATCCATTTGAGAGAGAGAGAGAGAATGAGAGAGAGCGCATGAGAGGAGGAGAGGGTCAGAGGGAGAAGCAGACTGCCTGCTGAGCAGGGAGCCTGATGTGGGACTTGATCCCAGGACTCCAGGATCACGACCTGAGCCAAAGGCAGTCACCTAACCAACTTCGCCACTCAGGTGCCCAAGACTGTATTTTAGATAAAACAAAGTGTTCCTCTGCCAGGCCTTTGAGGTCTTTTTCCTCTCCTACTGTTTAACAGATGCCACCCCTATTGGGTGGCAAATACTGTGCCTCTCTAAGCCTATGAAGAGAAAATGTGGTCTTATGTGCTCCTTCCCATGACATTGATCACCTGTCATTCTCCTCAAACTCGTCTGGAATCGTTCTCTGCCTACTCTGAAGAAAAGCTCCTCTTGGTCCTCCTAACCTTTTTCTACAGATGTTCTGAAGACATGAAGAGAGACCTGGGTGTGTTCCTTTTTTTTTTTTTTTTTTTTTTAGTTCGGTGTCATGGAGAGGAGAACATTTTGTGTATGGCATCCATGGGCTCACATCTCTCATATATACATCTCTCATATTTTCTATAAAATTCAACCAGACAAATATTTATCAAGTGTCTACAGTCAGTAAGAATCTACCAGAAATAAGTTTGGCTGCAAGTGACAGAAAAAAAAAAAAAAAAAAAAAAAAAAAATAAAAAAAGGAAGAAAAAAAAAAAAAAAAAAAAAAAAACAAAACTAACCTATAGAGGCTTAAAAAGTGAGATTCATTTTTCTCATGTAACAAAAATTCAGGAGACATGCAGCTTCTGGAATTGGTTCAGTGGCTTATTTGAAGAATATTATGTATAACATCTGTGATTGTTTTGCCATTTCCTCACGAGTTCAGGATAACTATTATAGCTCCATATTCATCCATATGAATCTATATTCAAGGCAGGGAGAAGGATGAGGGGCCATGCAAGCACTGTCTGTGCCTTGACATTTGGAAAGACTTTTGCTAACATCACATTGGCAGGACTATGTCCCATGGCCACTTTTAGCAGCAAGGCTAGCTGGAGAAGCAACTATTTAGCTTTTCCCATTCCAAATGTAAGTCCAGGAAAGAAGGAAGTTGGCAGTGGGCACTGGATTAGCCAAACTACAGTGTCTACAATGAGACCCTTCCAACTACATTTGGAAAAGTAAATGGCATCAGAGAAGTCCATCATCCAAACATTAGGAGTTCTGGAGGAGAAAACAGAAAATCAGAAAGGATAGCATCATCAATAAAATGCTTCAACAAAATCTCCCATAACCAAAGGACACCAGTTTCCAGGTTGAAAGGCTCACCTAAGTGCCTAGCACAATGGATGAATATCACATATCATCGTGAAATTTCAGATCTCTGGGGTCAGAGAGAAGATCCTGCTGGCTTCTGGAGAGAGAGGGAAAGCGAGCAAAAGAGAGAGGGAGAGCGAAGAAAAAAACAGTCCACAAAAAAAAAAAAAAAAAAAAAAGGATCAGGAATCCACACTGGAAGTTAAAAGAACATTGGAAGAATGCCTTTAACAATGGAAGCTAGAAGAAAATGGAAAAATGCCTTTAAAACTGAGTGAAAATAATTTACAATCTAGAACTTCATGCCCAAAGTATTAATCAACTGTGAAGGTGAAATAAAGACATTTTCAAATATGCCAGGCTTCTAACTTGTTATTTCTCACGCTCTTCCTCAGAAAGTTGCTGGAGGATGTGTTTCAGCAAAATGAGGGAGAAAACCAAGACAGAAAAAAAGGCAGGGATACAGAAACAGGAGACCCAAGAAGGGTGAAAAGTGAAAGGAATCCAGGATGATACTGAAGGGATATTGCAGGATGACAACTCTGTAGCAGGCACAGGGGGATGACCAGCCTGTGTTTGAGCAAGCCAGAGGCTCTGGAAGACAGTTCCTCAGAAGGCAGAAACTTATAAAATGCCTGATGTGAACACATGTCTCGAGAAGAGATTTAAATAATTGGAGGAGGATTTAAGAATGGATTGCTAAAAAGTTTATAGACCGCTAATAAAAAAAACTAACCAGGCAGGGCACTTGGGTGGCTCAGTTGGTTAAGCTCCTGCCTTCAGCTCAGGTCATGATCCCAGGGACCTGGGATCGAGCCCCACATTGGGCTCCCTGCTCTGTTTCTCCCTCTCCCTGTACCACTCCTACTGCTTGTGCACCTGTGCCTTCTCTCTCTCTCAAAGAGATAAATCTTAAAAAAACCCAAAAACCTAACAAGTTAAAAAAAGACAATTATTAACAAAACAAATGTACAAGAAAGGAAAAATAATCATAATTTGTTACATGGCTCAACTCAGACACACAAAATTATAATAATGTAAAGAATGAATATTGATTTAAACAAAATTATGATATAACTATATCAGGTTGGGTAGGGGAACAGGAATCCAAGAGTGGCAGGAGATGAGAGGGATGAAGGACTTATGTCTTCATGTGTCATGATATGAAGGCAACAGCTATATCCCGAACTGAAAACCAAGAAGTAGTAATCCAGGCATTCTATTTAAAGATACAGAGGCAAATACCAAAAGAATCAACTACAAGAGTTAAAAGAAGTTATATATGGGGCTGGGAAATGGAAGGAGGGAGAAGAAAGACTAGATCTTATTGAGCTATTGGACTCATTAAATCACCATGATGTCTAACTTCAAAACAAAAAAGTAAAAAGAGAAAAAAGAAGTTGATACTCATATAACTCAAGTGGACATTTTTTAAAAAGATTTTTATTTATTTATTTGACAGAGAGAGATCACAAGTAGACAGAGAGGCAGGCAGAGAGAGAGAGGGAAGCAGGCTCCCTGCTGAGCAGAGAGCCCGACGCAGGACTCGATCCCAGGACCCTAAGATCATGACCTGAGCCGACCTGAGCCGAAGGCAGCGGCTTAACCCACTGAGCCACCCAGGCACCCTCAAGTGGACATTCTTAATATAAGGATCTCAAGATTTAAGTAAAATTTCTTTAAAAAATAAGATTTAAGTAAAACCTTACCTGGATCAATTAGCTTAATGGAACACGAATGGAACATGTTATCACGGACGGTTAACTATCAGGTCCCCATTTAATACCATGATTCTCAGCCCTGGCTGCAGGACTCTGGTGGGTCGCACAGGAGAATCACCTGGAGAACTTTTAGAACCTGCTCAAGCCATGTCTCACCTAAGCCAATCAAATGGAATCTCCAGAGCTGGCAGGGGCATCCCTAGGGCTTTTTTTTTTTTTTTTTTTTTTTTAATTTATGTATTTGACAGAGAGAGATCACAAGTAGGCTGAGAGGCAGGCAGAGAGAGAGGAAGGCAGAGAGAGAGGAAGGGAAGCAGAGAGCCTGATTCGGGGCTTGATCCCAGGACCCCGAGATCATGACCTGAGCCGAAGGCAGAGGCTAAACCCACTGAGCCACCCAGGGGCCCCTCCCTAGGGCTTTTTAAAGCGCTGCAGGTGCTTCTAGGGTGTAGCAAGATTGACAACAACTGGTCTAGTGACCACCTGAGGAACATGTTTGAAAAACTTTCCCTGACATTTCCTTTCAAGGCAGCTCATATGATCCTTCGTCAGTGGCCCACCATCTACCGAAGAATCTGGCTCCACTTGCTGACGAAGGAGGTGATGTGGAAGATGTAAGTGGAGGCTGACATGCATACCCAGCACAGAAGCAGGAGTGGACCGGGCCAGCTAGGCTGCCTGGAGAAGTCAAGGTCAGTGTTGCCTCAGTCCTAGGGTCAGGAGACTGGTGGTCTCCACAGTTTCAATGCCAGATTAGGATTGCAGGGTGCAGACCACAGATTTATTTACTTTCTTATTTTTGCATTTTCAATTCCTCCTGAATATCAAATGCTGGAAGATTTCCTCTTTACCAGGTGGTTGGAGCAAAAGTTCGTCTGTGGCCCCTGAAAACACAAACACGAAGATCGAGCCTTCAAAACTATTTTTAGCAGATGGTAAGTGCACCTGATTACCCATTACAATTCACTCCCTGTGTTTGGGCCGCCAGACCATTTGTTTCATTAGTCTTGAAGGCAGGATGGCTTCATGATTCATCAGGTCTGTTTCCTATTTTTCATTTATTTATTTGTGAGAGAAAAACAGAGAGAGGACACAAGTAGGGGGAGAGGCAGAGGGAAAGAATCTTAAGCAGATGCCCTGCTGAGTGGGGAGCCTGACTTGGGGCTCGATCTCACAACCCTGAGATCTTGACCTGAGCCGAAACCAAGAGTTAGATGCTGAACCGACTGAGCCACCCAGGCGCCCCAGGTGTGCCTCCAATTTCTAAGAACACATTTTACGGACAAGCATTAGATCAGCATCAATGTCCTACTCAGCGTTTTCATAAATTGAATGCAGAAAACACTTGGAGCCAAGATGTGCCAAGATATCTGGGGCTGTATCAAGAAATCAAGGTCATTACCATTGTAATCCAAGTCAACAGCAATGGCCTCAGATCTCTGCTCTTAAGATGTAGTCTTGGCAGTTACGGGGTGCCCTTACCTGAGGCATAGGATGGAAACTTGCTTGAAAGCAAAATAGAGTTCCGTGTCCCTCCAGTATAAACTCCCCCTACTTTCCTCCAGGCCTTGTAGATCTCTCCTGGCATCAGACACGGAGATGTGATAGCAGGGTAATAAGTGCTTTGTGTGCATTATCATCACCGAGGACTCTAGTCAGAACTAAGAGTCCGATATCAAGGTAGAAGGCGCACACTGGGATGGCACTGGGTTAAATACCCACAGGACAAAAGGGACTCTGGAAAAGATGTGACGGAGGGCTGCTGGGAGGCCGCAGAAGAGGAAGGCAGCGCTGGTGCCAGACGGCCCTCCTTCTCGACCTCACCTTTGTCTTTATTCAACCCTCCTATCCCACTCATGCCTGCTGCTTGCCCTCTCATCCTCTCCTGGGGAAAGAACATCGGACCAGGCGGGTTCTGGAGTGTTCCTGCATTCACACATACCTGCGGCCTGGTATGTACATCTGTCTCAGCAAATGGCTCCCACCTGACACTGGGGTCCACGGGGTCAGGGGGCTGGGAAGGGTTCTGCCTTGCAGTCAGAGCACTCTTAGGTGATGAGAACAGCTGTGTCCTCTCTGCCTGCTTTACAAAGCCTGAGGCCTCAACGGGATATTGAGCTCAGGGATGATGGTAAAACATAGCTCTGTGATGTTGGTGTAGAGGGAGACACTGCCTGGTCCGGACACCGGATCACCTTAGTAAGCCAGTGCTCAAACTCGGAAAGTTGCAGCTGGTAGGTCCTAAGGGCCTCCCTAAGTGTATGTCTAATCAGATGGGGACAGCAGGGCCTTGTTCTGGGTTTTTATAATCTGCGGTCACCAACATTTTCAATTCCTTTGAATTTCACAGGGTATCAGAAGACGTGTGGCTGGGGCGCCTGTGTGGCTCAGTGGGTTAAAGCCTCTGCTTTCGGCTCAGGTCATGATTCCAGGGTCCTGGGATCGAGCCCCACATCAGGCTCTCTGCTCAGCGGGGAGCCTGCTTCCTCCTCTCTCTCTGCCTGCCTCTCTGCCTACTTGTGATCTCTGTCAAATAAATAAATAAAATATTAAAAAAAAAAAAAAAGAAGATGTGTGGCTGAGAAACATGAACAGATACATGTCATTAGCCCCTTGTGCAGAACCGGAACAGCAGCTGAAAGACGGACAAATCAGGACCAAGGCCTCAGGGCACTAGCCGCTGAGTGTGGTGGGTTCCCAGGCGTGGCCATGGCTCTGCGTGGGGCAGAGGGACGATGACGGCAGCTGACCTCCGATCTTGTCTAGGAGAGGTGTCCTGCCCTCCGGCTTCAGGGATGGTACGTCAGGATGGGTGGGGTCTGAGGCAGGCAGGGGACACAGGTCATAGGTTCCATGGTAAAGGCGCAAAGTGTATTTTCCTCAGATTCTCCTTGGTGAGTACTCTCCCTTTCCCTTTGAAACCCTGAGGTTTAAAAGCTGAAGCCGGAGCTCTTCTATGTTGCTGATGAGCATGTTAGTATGACTGCTGTGGAAAACAGTTGGGCAGTTCCTCAAAATATTAAACAGAACTACCACATAACCTGTAATTTCACTCCTAGACATATACCCAAGAGAACTGGGGACGCCTGGGTGGCTCAGTTGGTTGGACGACTGCCTTCGGCTCAGGTCATGATCCCGGAGTCCTGGGATCGAGTCCCGCATCGGGCTCCCAGCTCCATGGGGAGTCTGCTTCGCTCTCTGACCTTCTCCTCACTCATGCTCTCTCTCACTGTCTCTCTCTCAAATAAATAAATAAAATCTTAAAAAAAAAAAAAAAAAGAGAGAACTGAAGGTTTGTCCACACATTTTGTAAAAGAATGTTAAAAAAAATTCATGGCAGCATTACTGATAATATCCAAAAAGTATAAACAATCTATGTCCATCAGCAGAAGAATGGATAAACAAAGTCGGGTGTAGCCACACAATGGAGTACTACTCAGCCATAAAAAGGAATATAGTATGGATACATGCTACAATGTGGTTAAATATTGAAAACATGTTAAATGAAGTCAGACACAGAAAACCATTTGTTGTATGATTCAGTTTATATGAAATGTCCATGATAAGCAGATCTGTAGAGACAGAAAGTAGATGTTCTGGTTGCTAGGGGTTGGAGAGGGGGAATTCCATCTCCTTTTTGAGGAGATGGAAAGGTCTGGAATTTGGTAATGGTGCTGATTGCTCACATTGTAAACTAAAAACCACTGGGTTGTACGCTTGACAATGGTTAAAATGGTGACTTTTATCTAAAACTGCATTGCAAAAAATAATGGAAGAACAGAAAAACCTTTAACTTTTTAAAAGATTGCCAACCCCCCCCCCCCCCCCCCACCGCCAGCAGATTTATTTAGTGATGTTTTTAACTTCTAAAACCTTGGGTCATAGGAAGATTTTTAAGTGGCTCATGATTCCTCCAAATCTGAGGTATTAACGTGTACTTCAAAGTTTTATTTTAGATTCCCCTTTGCTGTTGCTTCTTGGAAAGACTCTTTCTGCTGAGTTTGTTTGTTACTTCTTCCATTAAGGTAGTTTTCTAAGTTTGGTGATTCTTGGAAGTTAGCTAAGAGTGACTGATGAGGGTTTAGATCAGTACTTCTTAATTCTGGCTGATGATGGGAATCAGCTGGGAGTAGGCCAACTGCATCAGAATTGAGGGGAAGAGGGAGAGGCACCGAGCGTGGGTACACAGCCCCCCCCCCAGGTGATTCTGTGTGTTCCAGGAATTGAGAGCTTCTAATCTAGTGTAAGCCACATGTTAGTTCTAGCCAAGCCTGAGTCCATTTCCTGGTAGGCCCTTGTGTCTTACGTGAAAGTGGGGGCCCGGGCATTCTGCCTCAGGTGATTGTGGTGCCTGGGAAACACTCATCATAGGTGATTATCTGGGTCCAAGAATCTTGAATTTAGATTATTGTGTGGGTCCAGAATCCCTGGGTGATTGTGGGGGACCAAGAAAGTCTAATTTAAATGATTAGGGCCCAGGAAAGTCTACCCTAGTTGCTTGTGTATGCCCAGGTAACTCTCGTGATTAGGGAAACTCCTTGATTGTGGGCATCCAGAAAATTCTACCTTAGGTGACCATGGTCCAAATAAATGATACCTTGATTGACTTCAGATGCTCAGGAAACGCTCTTCAATGATTTCGGGGTGCAGGAAACTCTGACTTAGATCATTGTTAGCCTAGGAACTCTACTTCTAGTGATTGTGGACCCAAAAAATCTCTACCTTGGGTTATAGAGGGGGTAAAAGTAATTTTACTATAGGTGTTTCCAGGGCTCTGGAAAGTCTACCTTACGTGATGGTGCAGGGCAGGGAGGCTTTACCTTAGGGAATTGTCCAAGAAAATGTCACCATAACTTAGGTAGAGTTAGGAGACTCCTCTTAGGTGCTGGTGGTGGAGAGAGAAGGAATCTGTTAGGTGATTGTGGGAACCACAAGCATGTAACTTAGGTGATCTAGGAAACCCAGGAAACTCCACCTTAGTTGACTATAAAAGGCACAAGAAATTCTAACTTAGGTGAGTGGGTGGGGGAGGGCAGGAGGAATCTCTCAAATGACTTTGGAGTCCCGAGAAACACTCCTTTGTTGATATCCAGGGCCCCAAAAGCCATAGCTACACGATTGTAGGGGGCCAAGAATGTTACCTTGAGGTGACTTGGGGTGGGGGTGAGAACACTGTCCTAGGGGACTTGGAGAGCCAAAAAGCTCCAGATTACTTGATTGGTGTAAGTGGAACACAATCGTAGATGATTGTGGGCAACCAGGAAAGTTTCCCATAGGTCCCAGGTAACTGGATTATAGGTGATTATTGGGAGTGGAGGGAGGTTATGGGAAACAGGTGTTTGTATATTAGGTGATTGTAGGGGTCAGGAAACTATACAAATGTGTGATTGTGCATGCCAAGAAAACCCTATTTAGTTGATTATGCTGTCTGTGAAACTGTACATTAGGCAATTGCAGGGAAAATGGGTGCATTTGAACTCTACCCTTTGGTGATAAGGGGCCAGGGTCGTTGTTCATCGGTGATTGTGGGTGCCAAGGTGACTTTGCTGACTGTGAGTATGAGAACACTCAAGTGTTCTCTGTATTAGGTTCTGCAGGGGGCCTAGGAGTTCGAGCCTAGGCGATTGCTAGAGACAGATGATCCCAAACTGAGGTGATTGAGAAGACCTATAAACACTAGTTTTGGTTATTGTAGGTGGCCCAGAAAATGTGGCTTCAGGGATTGTGGGAGCCCCAGGAAATTGAGGTGGAGGTGATGGCGGAGGACAAGGAACACTACCGAAGTTGATGTGGGGTACCAAGTAATTTACTTTAGGTGACTCTGGATGCCCAGGAAACTGAGTTATTTTGAAGTCAGGAAAATCTACTGTAGGTGATTACGTACCATTAATAGAGACTATGTGAATCTGGCATCCCAGGGATCTTCCCCAGGTGGATGTAGGGAGGAGTCCAGGAAACTCTAGCTTTTGTGACTATGGGAGCTGGAATAATCCTCTTTAGGTTGAATGTGAGGGCTAGGATAGTATACGTAAGATGATTGTGTGGGTCTGATATCAGGTACCCTAGATAACAGTAGGGCCCAGGAAACTTTACCATAGGGACAGGGGAAAAGGTTGGTCAGGAAATTCTTCCCTAGGTGATTGTGGGAGACAGGAATATGTGGCTGAGTCACTTCTGGGGTCAGCACATTCCAGATTAAGATGTCTATGGGGAAGCAGAAAAATCTACTTGAGATGATGCTGCACTTCAGAAACTATGGGAGGTTGTCGTGGCTCAGACTCTAGCTAAGATGACTGAGGGTATCCAGGAAAGTCTGATTCGAGGGGTTGTCATGTCCCAAGGACTTCTATCACAGGTGATAGTAAGAGCCAGGAAACTGTACCTTTGGTGATTGCAGGGACCCAGGATATACCTTAGGTGACTGGGGGGCCCTGGAAGTTCTACCTTATATGATTGTGGGTGATCGGGATAATGTACCTCTGTGACCAGGTGATCCCAAATATCTATCCAATGTGTTTGTAGAGTCCCAGGAGTGTCTACGTTGGGTGATTGAAGGTGCCAAGAAAACTCTTATTTTGGGAGCCAGGAATCCATACCTTAGTGATTGTGTGGGGCCTAGGCAATTCTCCCTTAGGTGTTATGGGGCCCTAAGAAACACTACCTTAGAAACCATAGATCTAGAAACTCTGTAGAAATAATTGTAGGGGCCCAGCCAAACTAAACGTTAGGTGATTGGATCCAAGCCAATGCTGCCAGATTGCTTGTGACAGCCCAGGAGACTGTAGCTTTAGGTGATTTTAATGGAGAGCCAGGACATACTTAGCTTAGTGGATAAATTGTTGCGGCCCAGAAAATTCACGTTAGGCAATTGTAGGGGGTTCAGACCACTTTAGCTTTAGGATATTTCATGGGGAGTAGGGGGAGAAGGGTAGCAAACTAGAGATGATTGTAGGTGCCCAGAAAACTTGATATTAGGTCTCTGTGGGAGATAAGGAATAAACCTTGAATTTTTTGCAACATTCTCCCCCTCTGCCCTGTCAATTCTACCTTTGGAAATATTGGAGGTCCTGGAATTTCTAGTTTAGGTGTTTGGGGGACCCAAGATGTATACCTTGGGCAATTTGGGGAGTCCAGGGCTGAGTCACTGCTGCGGGAACTCTCAGGGAATAGTGGGGGGCCAGGATTTCTACCATATGCGATCGTGGTAGTCAGGAAGACATACCTTAGTTGGTTTTGTGTGTTGGGTCAGGAATGTATCCCTTAATGATTTGGGGTTATCAAGAAATTCTACTTTGGGTCATCTAGGGAACCCAGGAAACTCTTAGCTGATAATGGGGGGCCAGGAATCTCTCCTTTAGGTGACAGAAAATACCTCTTTAGGTGATCTTCCAGACCCAAGCAACTGACTGTTGGGTGGTGGGTGGGATTCTCACCTTTAGGTGATTTTTGGGGTCTGAAAACTCTTAGGAGGATTTTGGGGGCCCCACTCTGTTGGTTGGTATCAGCTGTCAAGGAAACACAATCTGATGGTTGTGGGCACCTAAAACCATCTTCCTTAGGTGATGGTGGAATCACCGAAAACCAATCTTAGGTGGGGATGGGGGAGGTTGGGTTGGGGGCAAGTATCTCTATATTTCGTGATTGTTGGGGTCAGGAAAGTATGCTTTACATGATCATGGGTGTCCAAGAAACTCTTAGTTGATTGTGCTGCCCATGAAACTATGTTAGGTAATTGCAGAGAGGTTGGGCATCTATGAACTCTACCTTTTGGTGATGAGGGGTCAGGGTACTTTTTCATAGTGACTGTAGATGCCAAGGTCACTGACTTTAGATAGACAGTGGGGGACTCAGGAAAATAGCTTAGGTCATCCCCGGGGCTCAGGATTCTCTACTTACTTAGTTGTGCTCATGAATTTCTACATTAGGTGTCCTGGGAGCCCAAGAAACTACAGCTTAGATGATTTGGGGGAGTAGATGACTGCAACCTTAGGTGATTTAAACTCTGGCTTTAGTGTCTGTGGTGGGGGGCAGGAAAATACAGCTTCAGTGATTGCAAGGGGGCCCATAAAGTCTAGCTGAGGTGATACAAGGCTGGGAACACTCCAGAGATTGATTTGGTGTTCCCAGGAACTTACCTTAGGTGATTCTGGATGCCCAGGAAACAGAGTTCCTTTGGAGCCAAGAAACTCTACCTCAGGTGATGATGGGTACCATTAATAGAGACCTTTCTGTCATTGTGTGGTTCCCGGAATCTTCTGTAGGTGAATGGGGGGCCCAGAACTAGCTTGAGTGTGGGGCACCGGAAGCTGTACCTTAGGTGATTGTGGGAGCCACAATAATCTACTCTAACTGAATCAGCTCATGTGAGGGGCCAGGCTAGTACATTTGAGATGACTGTGTGGGGCTAGTATCATGTGCCCTATAACACTGTGAGCCTGGAAACCTACCTCATCCCTCTGAACGAGACAGGGTACTAAGATTTATTATCTAGAGTCTACTTGAACTTCTACATTTGAAAATACTGAGGGATCGGGTCACCTGAGTGGCTCAGTGGGTTAAAACCTCTGCCTTTGGCTCGGGTCATGATCTCAGGGTCCTGGGATCGAGCCCCGCATCAGGCTCTCTGCTCTGCAGGAGGCCTGTTTCCCTTTGTCTCTTGCCACTTGCCTCTCTGCCTACTTGTGACTTCTGTCAAATGAATAAATAAAATCTTAAAAAAAAAAATACTGAGGGACCTAGAAATTCTAGGGGACCATAGTCAGGAACTTGTACCTACGACAACTTGGGGAGACCAGAAAACTATTTCTTAGGGCCTTATGGGTTGCCAGGAATTCTGAGGGGATTGTGGTATTGTGGAAACTACACCTTAGTTCATCGTGTGTATGAGCCAGAATACATTCCCCAGCGATTTGGGGCCCCAGGAAATTCTGCCTTGGGTAGTCTAGGGGGCCCAGGGTACTTTCTCGTTGTTGATTATGGAGGGCTCAAGAAACTGTACCTGAGGGAGTTCTGGGAGCCCAGGATACTCCAATACTAAATTAACTGAAGGTAAGTTTCCTAGTCCTACTAGATCACCCAAGGTGTAACATTCTAATTCCTCAAATCACTAGGGGATATACTCATGGCCTTTACCTACAATTCACTGTTTTCCTGGCCTCCACAATTTTCTAATTGAGTTTCCTGGCTTCCCCTAATTGCACAAGGTACATATTCCTCAGTATTTCTGAAGGCCGAATTTTTGTCAGCCCCCAAATCACGAAGGTTTACCCTGTGTACCTCAAAGAACTAAGGTTGAGTATCCGGGGCACCCAAGACTACCTAAGATCAAGTTTTCTGGCATCCCCACAATATCCCAATTTATAGTTTCCTGTTCATGCCTGCCAAATAGCTAAGGTGATTTTGTCCCCACAATCAATGAAGTGGGGGTTGACTATGTCTTGGCTCTCTAGTCACCTACAGTGGACTGTTAGAAGCCCCCAGCATTCTTCTCAAGCAGGGTCTTGACTCCACAAAATCACCTAAAACTGTTGCCTCCTGGGCCCCCACAATCATTTATACAGAATTTGTGGGCCTAGACTTGCTAGGGTAATGCTTCTTGGAACCCAGCATACCTAAGGGAGAACAACTGCTTAGGTCCCACAGAATCAGTCCCCTATTTCTGGCTTCCACAACGAATTAGTCTGGATGGTCCTTGGGACCTTTCATCACCTAGGGTAGAGTTTTCTGGGAGTCTACAAACATATCAGGTAGAATGCCACCCCACCCCCTGCCAGTTCACGTAAGGTCTTTTCTTGGGACACCCCAACCATGTAAGGTAAAGTTACTAGGGCCCAACAAACACATAAGATAGTGTTACTGGTTCCTCAAAATCACCCAATTGCTTTCTGTGCCCCCATAATCCCCTAAGTTCAAGATCTTTATTCCAAATATTTACTAGAGAATTTCCTGGCCCTCCATAAACAAGATTTTTTCCCCCCAGTAACTCACAGCAGTTTCACCGGCCCCCCACATTTACCGAAGCCAGTGCCTTGTGACTATACAAAACCACCTCCAGCTACAGTGTCCTTGCCCCCACATTAATTCATACAGCACTTGTTTGGAGGAAATTATCAAAACTGTCTCTTCAGGCCCGATAATTGCCTAAGATGCAGCTTCCTGGGCCCACAACAATTGCCTAACAAGGTATAGTCCCTTCCCCTCCCTGCCATTGCCTAATGTAATTCTGTCTCTTAGGTCCCTGACAATGGTTTAGGGTACAGTCTCCTGGGCCCTAACAGTTACTTACACTAGTTTCCTGGGCCCCCATAAGCACCTACAATATGGAAACAACCTAAGTGTTACTTGATAGACAAACGGATAAAGTGGTTCTCTATATACAATGAAATATTACTCATCCATAATAATGACTGAGATTTTGTCATTTGTAACCACTTGGATAGATCTAGACAATATCGTATGTGGTGAAGTCAGTCTGACAGACATATTTCACCTATATGTGGAATCCAAAAAACAAAAAAACAAGATAAAGCTCATATTGCAAAGAAAAATCTTGCAGTTGCCAGAAGGCAAGGAGTTCAGAGGGATGGTGCTGGTGGAATACAGAGGGGATTAAGAGGTACAAACTTCCAATTATGTGTAAGCCATGGGGTGAAAATGACAGTATACAGAATATAGCCAATATTGTAGTCACTTTTGGTGGCAACTGGTAACTACACATATCTGGTAAGCATTATTTGGTAATGTATATTAAATGCTGAATCACTATGTTGCATGCCTACAACTATTACTGTATGTGAACTATAATTAAAGATGTTATTTGAGAGAGCAAGAGATTGAGAGAACAAATGCGGGGAGAGGCAGAGGGAGCAGACTCCAGAACAAAAGAGTCAGAAAGAGACCAAGTATGGGGTGGACTGGCTTGTGCATATACAGTGTAGTAAGGCCAGAGATTTGGCCCGATGCTGATGGCACAAACTCTTGGCCATTAAGCAGTCTGACCTGCTTTTGGAAACTGGGTCATTGTTACAATATTTAAAGCTGGGAAGCCTGATGCATTGACTGGCTGACTATTTTTTGAGAGAGACAGAGAATGAGAATGAATGAGCAAATGCACACACACAAGCAGAGGAAGCAGGAGGGAGAGGGAGAAGCAGCTGCCCTGCTGAGCAAGGAGCCCTAGGATCATGACCTGAGTTGAAGGGAGGTGCTTAACCCACTGACCCACGCAGGCACCCTCAACTGGATGGCTTTTTTTTTTTTTTTTTAAAGATTTTATTTATTTATTTGACAGAGGGAGAGATCACAAGTAGGCAGAGGCAGGTAGAGATGGGGGGGGAAGCAGGCTCCCTGCTGAGCAGAGAGCCCGATGCAGGGCTCAATCCCAGGACCCTGGGATCATGACCTGAGCCGAAGGCAGAGGCCTTAACCCACTGAGCCACCCAGGTGCCCCTGGATGGCTTTTTAAAATTGACATATAATGTATTATTTGTTTCAGGGTACATTTATGTGATTCATCGGTCTTCCACAATTCACAACATTCACAATAGCACATACACTCCCCAATGTCCATCACCCAGCCACCTTATCCCCACCACTCCCAGTAGCCCTCTGTTTCCTGAGGTTAAGAGTTTCTTATGGTTTGTCTCCCTTTCTGATTTCATTTTTTCCCTCTTCCCCCCAACCGTCCCTGCCTTGTTTCTCAAATTCCACATATCTGTGAGATGTAATTGTCTTTCTCTGACTTATTTCACTTAGCATTATACCTTCTAGTTCCATCCACACTGTTGCATTTTTTTTTTTTTAAGATTTTTATTTACTAGGGCGCCTGGGTGGCTCAGTGGGTTGGGCTGCTGCCTTTGGCTCAGGTCATGATCTCAGGGTCCTGGGATCGAGTCCCGCATTGGGCTCTCTGCTCACCGGGGAGCCTGCTTCCTCCTCTCTCTCTCTCTCTCTGCCTGCCTCTCTGCCTACTTGTGATCTCTGTCAAATAAATTAAAAAAAAAAAAAGATTTTTATTTACTTATTTGACAGAGATCACAAGTAGGCAGAGAATCAGGCAGAGAGAGAGGAGGAAGCAGGTTCCCCACCAAGCAGAGAACCCAACGTGGGACTCAATCCCAGGACCCCAGGATCATGACCTGAGCGGAAGGCAGAGGCTTTAACCCACTGAGCCACCCAGGTGCCCACTGTTGCACTTTTCTGATGGCTGCATAATATTCCATTGTGTGTGTATACACACACACATATATAATCATTATATATTAATGTTGACCGACATCTAAGGTCTTTCCATAGTTTGGCTATTATGGATATTGCTATAAACAGTGGGGTGCATGTGCCCCTTCAAATCACATTTGTATCTTTTGGGGTAAATACCCAGTAGTGTGATTGCTGGGTCATAGGTAGCTCTATTTTTAACATCTTGAGGAGCCTCCACACTGTCTTCCAGAGTGGCTGCACCAGCTTGCATTCCCACCAACAGTGTAGGAGGGTTCCCCTTTCTCTGCATCCTTGCCAACATCTGACATTTCCTGACTGTAGCTGTCCTGACTGGTGTTTGAGGTGGGATCTCATTGTGGTTTTGATTTGCACCTCTGTTCTTATCAAGGTACCAGTCCTAGTGGATTAAAACCCCACCCTCATGATCTCATGTAACATTAGGGACTTAAGAGATGTAATACTTTCCAAATGTAGTCACACTGGGAGTTAGGACAGCTCTGTGTAAACGTGGGGGTGAGAGAATGCAGTCCTTAACTGTCAGTCCCACATTTACTTACTTACTACATCTCTTAAGTTGTAAGAGATCCAGGGGAGGGAGTCTTAGATCATAAATGTCTTATTCAAAAATTTTTATTTGACAGAGATCACAAGCAGGCAGAGAGAGAAGGAGGGGAAGCAGGCTCCCCACTGAGTAGAGAGCCCGATTCGGGGCTGGATCCCAGGACCCTGGGATCGTGACCTGAGCTGAAGGCAGAGGCTTTAACCCACTGAGCCACCCAGGTGCCCCTCAGATTTTTTTTTTAAAGATTTTATTTATTTGACAGCACAAGCAGGGGGATGGGTAGAAAGAGAGGGAGAAGCAGGATCCATGCAGGGAGCTTGATGGGGGCCTCAACCCTAGGACCCTGGAATCATGACCCACGCTGAAGGCAGCTGCCCTTCTTCAAATTCTACTTGAAAAGCAAGAGAGAAATCTTGGTAGTTTGTCATTCAGCTCAAATACTAACTCTCAGGGAGACATACAGGCAGGCATGAGACCATTCAAGAACACAGCAGCCAGCTGAGGTGCCTGGATGGCTAAGCTGGTTGAACATCCAGGTCTTGATCTCACTCAGGGTTTTGAGTTTGAGCCCTGCACTGGGCTCCATGCTGGGTGTTCTGGGTTAAAGATGAGGGGTTTTTTTTTTTTTTTTTCCTTCTATCCCTCATTTCCCATCTGGCTATTTTTTCGGTCCTCAGATCTTTAAGGCTGAAGGACAGAGGGCTCATCTTCTGTAACTTCATGTGAATGGGGTTGTAGAGCTATCCCTACCTATGGGACCAAAATTGTCCCTACGGAGGGCCACTGTTGCAGAGTCCAGATGGTGCACAGGGGCGGACTTGTTCTGAGTACTAAGGATCATGTTCTGGCTCAGTGAAGGAGTCAGGAACTGCTTCCACGTATCTGGACAACAGGAGAGAACAAAGTGAAGAGAACACACTGGGATTATCATAACGAAAAGAAGAAGAGCAATGTGATGACCCTTTATCATGGGCTGTAGCCCACCTCCTGACCAGGAATGTAACCAGTCACACAAAGAGCACCAGTTTGATTACTCCCATCTATTTCTGTTAGTATCGAAAGAATTCTGTTCTATTTCTGTTAGTATCGAAAGAATTCTGCCTTAGTAATGGCATATATTCCTCCTTGTGCTGCTTATTTTAAGACCTCTAATGCCATTCTACTTTCCACAACTGCTTTATGCATTTGGGTCATTTCAGTGTTTAATACTGTAATGCTCTTTTGAGAATCATTTAAGGCCTTCAGTGTGCACTGATCAAGGGCTTCAATGGGCCATATGCCATTTTCTAAGCCTGATGGAAGAAAAATAGAGGTCAGATGTCTAGACCCAATGGAACATGGGTCCTATCTGTCAGTTCTGGGAGCCCATCCCCGGGTTGGCATATTGTCTGAAGGTAAGAGGAAGGCCTCTTATGGCCTGGAGAGTTCCATGTAATATTTTCCATAGGCCGCCAAGAAAACACCTTCTTAGTAATGGAAATATCCGTGTGTGTGCTGGTACTGAGGTGACACATGGGCTATGCACTGCTACAAATAATGCTCATCTGTACCGTGTAATGGAGAAGACCACTAAGGGCGGCCTGCAGTGCTTGGTAGGGGCAGTAAACCACAAATCCAGTAAGAAGATTGGTTGTGTAGCTCAGCATAATGTGCCCATTGTTAAAAAAAAAAAATTTAGGTATGGTATGCACATCTGCTAAAACTTTAGATACACAGGGAGAGATGTCTGGGACATATGCATGTCATTTAGTCTCAGTATTAGCATTAATAACTTCCTCTTTGACTTGCAGTCAGGGTATCAATGGCCATTAGGTTTTGGAGGCTCACTTTTTAAATGTGTGGGTGGCTTTGCGTTGTGTTTGGTTAAAAGTGGCTCCTGTCTGCTTGGCTAAAGCCTCTACTTACAATGTGACATTGACAGAGGTACCTCCTGGGGCAAATGTGGGTGAAGGATAAAACCATCAAGAAGCCCTCTTTGCCTTGTCTAGCCTTTACAATATCCTAGGAATGAGGAATTGTGGGTAAGTGGGAGAGGACTGGTCTCTCGAGAGAAGGGCATCCCTAAGTGCATTCTCCAATCATGAAGCAAGGTGAGGCCATCCCTTATCTCCACTATTTTATACTTAGCCCCATGGAGTGGGGTAACGCTCTGATTTTTAGTATATGTGCTGCCGAAGCGAGCACAATGCTCTGATTTTTAAGGAGCAATTTTGTCATGCCAGCCACAGAGAAGTGCTCAAGGTGATATGAGAGTCCCACAACTGCTGGGGAGTCCATCCCCTCATCCCGCTGTCTCAATCATCCATAGGCCCACGGGGTCCTTTTTATTATTCCCCACAGAGTAACCATCAGGGAAACTGTTTACATGGGAGCTCTTAGAGCAATCTCTCTGAAGTTTACCTCCAGTTGTCTAGCTTAGGCAAACAACATTTAAAGTTGAAACTAGACTCGAACATCATAAGGATACCATACTGGAACAGTTTTTCTAAATTCACCCTTATTTCCAGAAATAGCCAAATCAAAACTCATTAGTGTTAAAACAAGCCCAGTTTTAACTAACTTGGCCCAATTATTCACATAAGCTCATCAAGAACAGTGACGGATCATTAAGTCCTTATAAAAAGTTCCAAGTAAAGCAGATTTTAGAGGAATCTCTAGATTGAACTCAAGGCCAGAGACAAGCCAAATTCTCATCATCGGACCTGCCTGCAATTCCTGTTGATTTGAGTGAATTTCTCTTCTTCAGATGCCCAAAATATGCTGTGATTCTTGCACCCTCCAGGAAGACATTCCTTACTCACCTGGTAAGGTCGCTGGGAACTCTGCAAGCAAGGAATCAGGCCAACAATTCCAAGAGGCTCCTTGGTTCCGTAAGGTCAATCTTAATTCCTTAAAGTGGTCTGGTCGTATCTGAGGTGATGCATTTCTCTCTCAAGTACAACATTCCAGTCAAAGCCTTGGTAATATAACCAATCTTCCAAACAGTGTCCTGTTAGGAGAACAGGTTTTTATTTAACTTACACAAGTAACTATAATTGCCATAGAAGGAAGAATACTTAGTTTCTAGACTGTGGAGGGTTGAGGTAGGGAGAAAAATTAAATGTTTCAATTTGTTCACGAAGGATATTTTATCATTTTCCTCAATTCATTCAGTCCTATATTAGTTTTTGTTTGAATGTGGCTTTTCCATTATTTCTGGAAATTCTTACCTAGCTCAGTTTTGAATATACCAAAAACATTATTTGTCAAAAGTTCCCTTTATGAATCTCTTTGAAGAAGAAACACATTTTGCAAGAGCATCAAATGAGGGGTGGCTGGCTCTTAATTCTGGCTCAGGTCCCTACAATTGAGCCCCACATCAGGCTCTGAGCTCAGCAGGGAATCTGCTTGAGGATTCTCTTTGCCCCTCCCCTTGCTCATGTGCTCTAGACTAAATCTTAAAACTATAAATGACAAACAAAAAAACAAAACCACCCCAAAAGACCAATCCTCAAATGGACATGGTTAAAGATCTGAAAGTTCATTACAATGCAACTGACAAGGAAATCTGGTTATTTCTGTGACATAACATGTCAATCACTTAAGTAGTGGCCTTATACTAGGACATAGTAAAACAAGGAACTTCATATATTTTCTAGGCTCGTTATAGCATTTACCCATATAATATAACCTAATGCTCATCACTGTTGGTTTGACAGTGCTTTCCAAGTAACTGAAAATACCAAATAAACAAGCCTAATTAGTAAAAAAGACTTCATGTGCCATTTCAAATCTTGGGAGTTGTTGAACACCTCAGAAAGTTTTAAAGCACATGCCCAAACAGGATTATAGATCATTATACATTTAATATTTATATCAAAAATACTGTTTTTATTTGAATTCCAGTTATTTAACATACAGGGTAAGTTTCAGCTGTATAATCCAATGATCCACCACTGCCATCCAACCCGTGGTGCTCCTCACAAGCAGTACACTCACTTCTTCATCCCCATCACCTCACCCGCCTCCATTCTGATGACCATCAGTTTGTTCTCTTCGCTTCTCTCCCCCTAGTCCCTCCTTTGTTTTGCTCTGTAAATTCCACCTGAGCGAAACCATACGGTATTTGTCTTTCTCTGAGTGACTTATCTTGCTTAGCATTATACTAACTCCATCATGTCATTGCAAAGGCAAGATTTCAATCTTTTTTTTATGGCTGGGTAATATTACACACACACACACACACACACACACACACACACACACACACACACATCTTCTTTATCCATTAATCAGTCAGTGGACACTTGGGCTGTTCCAATATTTTGGCCACTGTAGATAATGCTGCTATAAATATCGGGGTATGTATCCCTTTGAGCTACTGGTTTTTGCTTTCTTTGGGTAAATATTTTTAGGGTATTTATTAGGGTATTTATTTTTAACGTTTTTTAATTTTAACTTTTATACTCTTAATTCTTTAATTTTTTTTATTTTTTATAAACATATATTTTTATCCCTAGGGGTACAGGTCTGTGAATTGCCAGGTTTACACACTTCACAGCACTCACCAAAGCACATACCCTCCCCATAATTTTAACTTTTATACTCTTAACTTAGGGTATTTATTTTTAACTTTTTTGGGAACCTCCATATTGTTTTCCAGTGTATCAGCACCAGAAAAAAAACAGACTTTGCTAAAACAAAGATTGTTTTAGAGGCAAGGAAGGACATTACTATAGTAACAAGTGGATATAACAAATATTAATATTTATGCACCCAATACTGGAGCACCTAAGAAGATAAAGCAAGGATTTACAGACCTAAAGAGAGAAACTGATGGTAATACAGCAGTAATGGGGTGGGGGGGTCTTTAAAACTCCCATTTCCATCAATGGATAGATGGAGGCAGAAAATCAATAAGGAAAATAGTCTTTGAAGGAAACATTAGACCAGATGGACAGAACATATATTCAGATCATCCCATCCCTAAACAGAATATACATCCTTTTCAAGTGCACATGGAATGTTCTCCAGACTAGAACATAAATCAGGCCACAAAACAAGCCTCAATAAATTTAAGGAGCTTTAACTCCTAGCATGTATCTTTTTTTCTTTTTTAAAGATTTTATTTATTATTTATTTGACAGAGAGAGATCACAAGTAGATGGAGAGGCAGGCAGAGAGAGAGAGAGATAGAGGGAGAAGGTTCCCTGCTGAGCAGAGAGCCCGATGCGGGACTCGATCCCAGGACCCTGAGATCATGACCTGAGCCAAAGGCAGCGGCTTAACCCACTGAGCCACCTAGGCGCCCACATGTATCTTTTCTGATCATAATGGTATGAGACAAATCCCAGCAAAGAAGGACTAGAAAAAAAAAAAGCATAGGGAGACAGGACAATCTACCCATTGTTCAAGGAAGCAAGCCAAGCAGAAAAGAAAATACATGGAGGTAAATGAAAATGAAAAGAAAACAATAGTGCAAGATCTTTGGGATACAGAGAAAGCAGTTCTAAGAGGGATGTATATAGTGCTACAAGCCTAATTCGAAAGAAAAAAAAAAGGCTCAAGTAAGGTTCCAGGGGAATAGAGGAAAAGAAAGTATAACGATCAGAGGAGAAATAAATCAAAGAGACTAAAAAAAGAAAAAGTAGGGGAAAAAAGTCAGGCCCTCCTCCCCCTGAAGACCAGTGCAAACTCTGCCAACACAACCCTTGACCTTGACCCTCAGCACAGGGCACGTTTCACAAGCATACGACTGTGTACCTTGTTAAAATGCGCCTCTCCCCTGCTGGGAACCAGGCCCTGCACAGAGCAGGCAAAGGGAACCTTGCAGACAACCGGATCTGAGGAAGGTGGTGCCCAGGACTCAACCGCAGAACAAGCACAGCACACCCAGGAGACACTCTGAAGTGCCAGGCCCCAGGTAACAGGGGACACGGCACTGCATTACTGGCCCTATTCTTCAGAAGGCTGCTATCGCTAAGAGCGAGAGAAGTGGCTAGCTTTCCTCACACATACACAACATAAAGAGGAGACACAGAAATATGTCCCAAATGAAAGAACAGGACCAAATCAAAGCAACAAATCTAAGTGAAACAAATATAAATAATATGCCTGATTGACTCAATCGAATGTGGTAACATCTGTATTATGGGGATGTTAGAGGAGAGAAGGGGACAGAAAATTTATTTGAGTAACAGCTGAAAACTTCCCTCATCTGGGAAAGGAAACAAATCTATGAGCACAGAGAGCCCCCAACAAATTCACAGAAGGTGCACACCAAGACACACAGCAATTAATGTGGCAAAAATATAGTGATAAAAAAAATTTCAAAGCAGGAAAAATCACATACAAGGGAAACTCCAAAAAGCTATCAGTACAGTTTTCAGTAGTCACTTGGCAGCTCAGAAGGGAGTGGCATGATATACTGAAAATGCTGACAGGAAAGAAGTCTGCAGCCAAGAATACTCTGTTCAGCAAGTACATCATTCAGAATAGAGGGGGAGAGAGAGTTTCACAGACAAAAATGAAAGGCATTCCCGACCACTAAACTAGCCCTGCAAGAAATACTAAAGGGAACTGTTTGAAAAGGCCAGACTGAAAGTGATAGTACAAAGGGAGGAAACACAAAAGCAGTAAAAATAAGTATTTCTGTAAAAGCCAGTCAAGGGATCCATGAAAGGATGCTAACTATGACACCATATGTGTAAAACATAGCAGGCAGAGGAGTATACAATATATTCATACTTAAGTAACTATCAACTTCATACAGATGCTATTACGCAGAAGATGTTACGCAGAAGATGTGTGGAAACCTGATTGTAACCACACACACAGTAACACATACGCAAAGAATAAAGAGAAGGGAACACAAGTTATCACTAAAGAAAGCCAACAAACCATGAAAGAGCAAAAGAGGAAAGGATTAGAGAAAAATCTACAGAAATAACCTCAAAACAAGTAACAAAATGGCAATAAATACACATCAATAATTACTTTGAGTGTAAACTGACTAAACGCTCCAATCAAAAGGCAGAGGATGGTAAGCGAATAAAAAACAAGACCCATCATAATGCTGCCTACAAGAGACTAATTTCAAACCTAAACACAACTGCATTTGGAAAATGAGGGGATGGAAAAGATTTATCATGTAAATGGATGTCAAAAGAGAGCTGGGGGCAGATGGGTGGTGTGTGCCCGGGTGGCTCAGTCAGTTGAGCAGCTGCCTTTGGCTCAGGTCATGATCCCAGGGTCCTGGGATCGAGCCCTGCATCGGGCTCCCTGCTCAGTGGGGAGCCTGCTTCTCCCTGTCCCTCTGCCTGCCACTCTGTCTACTTGTACTCTCTGTCAAATAAATACATGAAGGAAATAATATTAACACAATAATAGTAGGGGATGTTAACATCCCACATACACTGATGGACGGATCATCCAAACAGAAAATCAGTAAGGGAACACTAGCTTTGAATGATCCTCTGGACCAGCTGGATTTAACAGACATACTGAGATCACTGCATCCTAAAACAGAATGAATACAAATTCTTTTCAACTGCACATGGAGCATTCTCCAGAATGGGACACAAGTCACAAAACAAGTCTGAATAAATTTTTTAAAAAACTGAAGTCATACCATGCATCTTTTCTGACCACAACATTATGAAACTAGAAATCAACCACAAGAAAAAAGCTGGAAAGACACAAATACATGTAAGTTAAGTAAGATGCTACTGAACAACGAATGGGTCAACCAAAAAAATAGAATTATATGGAAACAAGTGAAAACAAAACCACGATGCCCCAAAATCTCTGGGATGCAGCAAAAGTGGTTCTAAAAGGGAAGTATAGAATATAGGCCTGCCTCAAGGAGCAAGAAAAGTCTCCCACAACCTAAGTTTATACCTAAAATGAGCTACAAAAAGAAGAAACAAAACCCAAACCAAACTCAAGGAAGGAAATAATAAAGTTAGAGCAGAAATAATACATAATCTAAAAAAATAGATGAAACTAGGAACTGGTTCTTTGAAAAGACCAATAAAACTGGTAATCTTCTAGACAGATTCAAGAGCAAGAGACAGAGACAGAGGACTCAAAATCACAAATGAAAGAAATAACAACCAACACAACAGAGTATTGTTGTGTTGTTCAGATGTTGCACAACTTTAACAGATTATTATGAAAACCTATATGCCAACAAATTGGACAACTGAGAAGAAATGGATAGATTCCTAGAAACATAGAACTTAGCAAAACTAAAGCAGGAAGAGAAAATTTGAACAGACCAATTACCAACAATGAAAGTTAATCAGTAATATTTGAAAATTCCCCTAAACAGAAGTCCAGAACCAGAGAGCTTCACAGGTGGATTCTATCAAACATTTAAAAATTAATACCTATTCTTTACAAACTGTTCCAAGAACAGAGGAGGAAGGCAAACTTCCAAATTCATTCTACAAAGCCAGTATCACCCAGACACCAAAACCAGATAAAGACACCACAAAAAAAAAAAAAAAAAAAAAAAAAGGAACCACAGGCCAACATCCCTCATGAACACAGATACAAAAAACCCCAACAAAGTATCAGCCAACTGAATCCAACAGTATACTGAAAAAATCATTCACCACAATGAAATGGGAATTATTCCTAGGGTGCAAGACTGGTTCAATATTGGCGAGTCAAATCAACAGGATATTTCACACCAATAAGAATAAAAACTGTATGATCACTTCAATAGATACAGGAAAACCACTCCACCAAGTACAACATCCATCCATGATAAAACCCTCAACAAAGTAGGCTTAGAGGGAACACAATGAAGGCCATATATGAAAAACTCACAGCTAACATCATATTCAATGGGAGAAAACAGAGCTTTTCTCCTAAGATGGGGAACAAGCAAAGGTGTCCAGTCTCACTATTTTTATTCAACACCGTACTGGAAGTCCTAGCCACAGCAATTAGACAACAAAGAAATAAAAGGCATCCAAACTGGTAAAGTAGTAATAAAACTATTTGCAGATGATACTGTATGTATAGAAAACCCTGAAGACTCCAAAAATCCATTAAAACTGAAAAATGAATACAGTAAAGTCATAGACTACAAAAATCAATGTAGAGAAACCTGTTGTATTTCTACTCACTAATAATGAAGCAAAGAACATGAAATTAAGGAAACAATCCCATTTACAATTGCACCAAAACCAGTAATATATCTAGGAATAAATTTAACCAAGGAGGTGAAAGACCTGTAGTCTGAAAACTGTTGAACACTGATGAAAAAATTAAAGACAATGCAAAGAAATGGAAAGATATTCTGTGCTCATGGACTAGAAGAAGAAATATTGTTAAAATGTCTATACTACCCAAAGCAGTGTATAGATTTAATGCAATCCCTATCCAAATACCAACAGCATTTTTCACAGCACTAGAACAAACAATTCTAAAATTTGTACGGAAGCACAAAAGACCTCAAATACTCAAAGCAATCTTGAAAAAGAAAAAACTGGAGGTATCACAATTCTAGATTACAATGTGGTAGTAATTAAACCAGTATGGTATTGGCATAAGACAGACATGTGGATCAATGGAATAGAACAGAAAACCCCAAAATAAACCCCATGGTTAAACAGTTAATTAATCTTCAACAAAGGAGGAATGAATATACAACAGAAAAGAAACAGTCTCTTCAACAAATGGTGTTGGAAAAACTGGACAGCTACATGTAAACGAATGCAGTGGGACCACTTTCTATCACTATACACAAAAATAAAGTCAAAATGGTTTGAAGATGTAAATGTGAGACCCAAAGCCATGAAACTCCTAGAAGAGAGCACAGGCAATAACTGGTCAGACACTGGCCATAGCAACATTTTTCTAGATATGTCGCCTGAGGCAAGGGACATAAAAGCAAAAATAAACTACTAGGACTATATCAAAATAAAAAGTTTCCCTAAAGCAAAGGAAACCGTCAATTAAAGGCAACCAACTCAATGTGAGAAGATGTTTGCAAATGACATCCAGTAACAGGTTAGTATCCAAAAATACATAAAGAACTAATAAAACTCAACATCCTCCCCAAACAATTTTAAAATGGGCAGAAGATATGAACAGATATTTCTCCAGAGACACAGAGTTGGCCAACAGATATATGAAAAGATGCTCAACATCACTCATAAAGGAGTTGCAAATCAGAACTACAATGAGGTATTACCTCATACCTGTCAGAATGGCTTAAATAAAAAACACCATCAACAACAAGTATTGGCAAGGATGTGGAGAAAAACAAACTCTCTTGTACTGTTGATGGGAATACCAACCAGAGCAACCACTGCAGAAAACAGAATGGAGGTTCCTCAAAAAATTAAAAATAGGGCGCCTGGGTGGCTCAGTGTGTTAAGCCGCTGCCTTCAGCTCAGGTCATGATCTCAGGGTCCTGGAATTGAGTCCCGCATCGGGCTCTCTGCTCAGCAGGGAGCCTGCTTCCTCCTCTCTCTCTCTCTCTCTGCCTGCCTCTCTGCCTACTTGTGATCTCTCTCTGTCAAATAAATAAATAAAATCTTTAAAAAAAATTAAAAATAGTATTACTGTATGATTCAGGAACTGCACAACTGGGTATTTAACCAAAAAACCCAAAAACACTAATTCAAAGGGATACATGCACCCCCATGTTTACTGCAGCATTATTTATAATAGCCAAACAATGGAAGCAGCCCAAGCATCCACTGATGATGAATGAATAAAGAAAATATATATGTAGAATACATTATTATTCAGCTATAAAAAGAATGGAATCTTGCCATTTGCAACAACATGGATGGAGCTAGAGAGAATAATGCTAAGGGAAATAAGTCGGCCAGAGAAAGACAAATACTATATGATCTCATTCACATGTGGAATTAGCAAAGGAGCAAAGGGGGAAAAAGGGCAAAACAGACAAACCCTTAGCCAGATTCATCCAAAAAAGAGAAAGTATCTAAATAAATAAAATCAGAAGTAACAACTCACACCAGAGAAATACAAACGATTGTAAGAAAATATTGTGACAAATTATATGCCAACAAATTGGACAACCTAGAATAAAGGGATATATTCCTAGAAAAATACAACCTTCCAAAAATGAACCAGGAAAAAAACAGACCAAGACCACCTGAACAGACCAATTCCTAGTAGTGAAATTTAATTGGTAATCAAAAAATCACCAAAAATAGTTGTTCAGAACCAGAGGGATTCACAGGTAAATTTTACTACTCATTTAAGGAAAAATACACAATTATTTTCAAACTATTTGAAAAAGAGTTAGGAAAGCTTCCAAATTCATTTCATGACACCAGTATTACCCTAATACCAAAACCACAGGCATCATACATACACACACACACACACACACACACACACACACACACACACACAATCTCCAGTCCAATATCCCTGAAGACTTTTGCATCTATGAGGATGAAAGATGGAAAAAAACAATATAAGCCAACTGTATACAGTAATATAGTAAAAAGATCATTCACTGCAGATCATGTGGGATTTATTCCAGGGATGCAAAAATGGTTCACTATTTGCAAAAAACAATCAGTGTTATACACCACATCATCAAAACAAAGGATTAAGATCATACAATCATCTCAAATGCTGCAGAAAAAGTATTTGACAAGATTCAGTGTCAACTCATGATAAAAGTCTGAACAAAGTGGGGTTAGAGGGAATATACCTCAATATAATAAAGGCCATATATGAAAACCCACAGCTAACATAATACTTAGTGAAAAAACAGAGCTTTCTATGTAAGGTCAGAAACAAGACAAGGATGTCCATTCTCACCACCATTATTCACCACTGTACTGGAAAGTCCTAGCCACAGCAATTAGACAAGAGAGAAGGTACATCCATCTCTTGGTAAAGTAGTAAACTATCACTATTTGCAGACTGTATGATATGATACACAGAAAATCCTGAAGATTCCATCAAAAAATTATAAGAAGTGATAAATGAAGTTAGTAGAGGGGCAGGATACAAAATTAATACCCAGAAATCAGCAGCATTTCTATACACTGATAACAAAGTAACAGAAAGACAAATTAAAAAATACCATCTGCACTTGTACCAGAAAGAATAAAATACCCTGGAATAAAATTAACTAAAGAGATGAAAGACCTGTGCTCTGAAAACTAAAACATGGGTCAAAGAAACTGAAAATGCACAAATGGAAATATATTCTGTGCCCATGTACTGGAAGAATATTGTTAAAATTTCCATTATATCCAAAAGAATCTAGAGATTCAGTGCAATCCCTATCAAAATACTTACAGCATTTTTCACAAAATCAAACAAATAATGCTAAAGTCTGTATGGAATTAAAGAAAACCCCAAAGAGCCAAAGAAATTTTGAGAAAGAACAAAGATGGATGTATCCAAATCCCAGATTTTAAGATACACTACAAAGAGCAGTACTCAAAACAGTATGGTACTCGCACGAAAACAGACACAGAGATCAATGGAACAGAATAGACAGCCCAGAAATAAACCCACTATTATATGGTCAATTTATCCATGAAAAAGGAGGCAAGAATATACAACAGGGAGAAAGACAGTGTTTTCAACAAATGGTGCTGGGAAAACTGGATAGCTACATGCAAAGGAATGAACCTGTACCACTTTCTTACAACTTATATAAAAATAAACTCAAAATGGATTAAAGACCTAAATGAGACCTGAAACCATAAACATCCCAGACGAAAACACAGGTAGTATTTTCTCTG
Organism: Mustela nigripes; assembly: GCF_022355385.1. Taxonomy (NCBI): domain Eukaryota; kingdom Metazoa; phylum Chordata; class Mammalia; order Carnivora; family Mustelidae; genus Mustela; species Mustela nigripes. Next base: position 69,780,775 of record NC_081569.1, read on the forward strand.
ACACTGGCCACAGTAACATTTTTCTAGATAGGCTCTCCTAAGGCAAGGGAAACAAAAAATGAACTATTAGGACTACATCAAGTGCTTCCGCAGAGCAAAGTAAAACAATCAACAAAACCAAATGGCAACTTACTGAGTGGAAAAAAGTATTTGCAAATGATGTATCTAGTAAGGGGTAGTCTCCAAAATACATAAAGAACTTATACAACTCAATGCCAAAAAAATAATCCAATTACAAAATGGGCAGAGAACATGAACACTTTTCCAAAGATGTCATACGGGTGGCCAACAGGCACATGGAAAGATGCTCAACATCACTCATCAGGGAAACACAAATCAAAACTATAATGAGAGATCACCTCATACCTGTTAGAATGGCTAAAATAAAAGACACAAACAATAAAAAGTGTTGGCAAGAAATAAGAGATGGCACTTGTGCACTGTTGGTGGGAATCTAAAATGGAAGGCAATGGAGAAAACACTATTAAAGTTCTTCAAAAAGTTAAAAATACCGCATGAGGGGCACCTGGGTGGCTCAGTGGGTTAAAGCTTCGGCCTTTGGCTCAGGTCATGATCCCAGGGTCCTGGGATCAAGCCCCATATTGGGCTCTCTGCTCAGTGGGGATCCTGCTCCCCACCCCACCCCACCTCCGCCTGCTTGTGATCTGTCAAGTAAATAAATAAAATATTTTAAAAAAAACACCGTATGATGCAGGAATTCCACTACTGGGTATTTACCCATAGTAAATGAAAACACTAACTGGGAAAATATATGCACCCCTATGTTCATTGCAGCATTATTTATAATACCCAAATTATGGAAGCAGCCCAAGAGTCCATCAACAGACAAACGGAGAAGGAAAATGTACTATATGTATTTACATTTATATACATATGTGTGTATATATATTTAAATACAGGGAGCCTGGATGGCTCAGTTGGCTAAGCATCTGCCTTTGGCTCAGGTCATGATCCCAGGGTCCTGGGAAATCCCTGCTCAGCAGGGAGTCTACTTCTCCCTCTCCCTTTGGTACTCCCTGTTTGTGCTCTCTCTCTCTCTCAAATAAATAAATAAAGGCTTTAAACATACACCTACATGGATACTAGATTATGTATATATAAAAAGGATGACATCATTCCATTTGAGACAACATGGATGGACCTAGAGGTTATTGTAAGTGAAGTAAGTCAGACATTACACTGCACAGCACTACAGGACTACTTCTTCACGAAGTCACTACCTCCAAGAGCAGGAGACGTAGCTGACTTTCCTTACACACAGAAACAAACACAGAGCATTAGACAAAATGAGAAGACAAAGGAATGTGTCCCAAATGAAAGAACAGGTCAAAAATCATAGCAGGAGAACTAAACGAAAGGGAGATAAGCAATATGCCTGATAAAGGATTTAAAGTAATAGTTATAAAGATACTCACTGGACTTGAGAAAAGAGTGGAGGATTTCAGTAAGACTCTCCACAAGAGACAGAAAATATAAGAAAGAACCAGTCAGAGATCAAGAACTCAGTAACTGAAATGGAAAATATGCAAGAGAGAATAAAGAGCAAACCAGAGGAAACAGAACAAATCAGCTACCTGGAAGACAGAGCAATGAATGGAGAGCAATCCAGCTGAAAAGGAGAAAGAAAAAATAATAAAAAATGGGAATAGATCAGCAACATCACTGAGCACAGAAACATCTGCAATACAGGGATCCCAGAAGGGGAAGAGGGAGAGAAGGGGGTAGAAAATGTATGTGAACAATAGATGAAAACTTCTCAAATCTGAGGAAGCAAATAGAAATCCAGATCCAGGAGGTACAGAGTCCCTAGCAAAATCAACCCAAGGAGAGCCACCCCAAGACATGTAGTAATTCAAGTGGCAAAAAATGGTGCTCAACAGAGAATTTTAAGATGAGCAAGAGAAAAAGAAAACATGCTAACATGTGCCCCACCTCCAGCAGAAAACCTCTGTAGGCTAGAAGAAAGTGGCATGATCCATTTGAAGTGCTGAAAAGAAAAACCATGCAAGCAAGAATACTCTACCCAGGAAGGCTACCATCCAGAATCAATAAAGAGATAAAAAGTTTCCCAAACAAAAGTTGAAGGCATCACCACCAAGTAAGTCCTGTAGGAAATGTTAAAGGGGACTCTTTGAGCCTAAAGGAAAGACAATAAGCAGGAGTAAGAAAAGTACAAGTGCAAAAGTAGTAAATTATGCCTATGTATAAAAAGATCAGTCAACGGATTCACAAAATCAAAGGATACATAGTATGACACCATATACCAAAATAGGGGGAGGAGAGTAAAAATTTCGTGCTTTTAGAGCTGGTTCAAACTTTAATGACCATCAACTTAACGTAGAGTGCTATATGCATACTATATTATATACAAACCTAATGGTAACTGTTAAGTGAAAAACTGGTAATAGATATGCAAAAAAATAAACAGGAATCCCAGTTTATCACTAAAGAAATCCAGCCAATGAGGAGAGAAGAGAACAAGATTAGAGAAGAACTACAAAAATACCTATAAACAAGTAACAAAATGGCAGGAAGTACACATCTATCAGTAATTACTTGCAATGTAAATGGACTAAACTCTCAAAAGACACAGGGTGACAGAATGGATTAAAACAAAAGCAAGACCTGGGGCACCTGGGTGGCTCAGTCAGTTAAGCGTCTGCCTTCAGCTCAGGTCATGATCCCAGGTCAAGCCCCACATCAGGCTCCCTGCTCAGCGGGAAGCCTGCTTCTCTGTCTCCCGTTCCCCCTGATTGTGTTCCCCCTCTCTCTGTCAAATAAAAAAATAAAATCTTTAATTGAAAAAAAAAAAAAAGGCAAGACCTATGTTGCCTGCAAAAGACTCATTTTAGACCTAAAGACACAGAACACAAGTAAAGGGATAGAGGTGCCTGGCTGGCTCAGTTGGAGGAGTACATGACTCTTGATCTCGGTGAGTTTGAGCCCCACGTTGGGTGCAGAGATTATCTAATAAATAAAACTTTTTAAAAATGTGAGGGTTCCTGGTGGCACAGTCGGTTGAGCGTTTTGACTCTTGGCGTTGGCTCAGGTCGTGATTTGGGGGTCTAAGATCAAGCCCAACTCAGGCTCTGCAATCAGCCCAGAGTCTGTTTAAGGTTCTCCTTCTCCTCCCTCCTTCCATCTGCCCTCCCCCAAACCCTGCTCTAAAAAAAAAAAAAAAAAAAAAAAAAAGGGTGAAAGGTTGGAAAATAATTTATTAACCAAACAGAAGTGAAAAGAATGCTGGGGTAATAATACTTGTATCAAAAAAATAGACTTTGAAAGTAGCACAATAATAGTAGGGCACTTTAAGATCCCATTTACATAACTGGTTAGATCATCTAAACAGAAAAATAACAAGGAAATAGTTTTTAATGACTCAAGGACCAGATGGATCTAACATATATTCAGAACATTCCATCCTAAAACAGCTGAATACACATTCTTTTCAAGTGCGCATAAAACATTCACCAGGGTATATCACATATTAGGCCACAAAACAAGTCTCAACAAATGCAAAAAAATGAAGTTTTATCATTCATTTTTTCTAAGCACAATGGTATTTAACTAGAAATTGGCTATAGGAAAAAGATCTAAAAAGAACACAAATATATGGAAGTCAGGCAACATGCTACTAAACAATGAATGGGTCAACCAAGAATTGAATAAAAAAAAAAAAAACCACATGGAAACGAATGAAAATAAAAACAGTAACCCAAAATTTTTTGGATGCAGCAACAGTTACTCTAAGAGTGAAGTTTATAGTAATACAGGCCTCCTTCAAGAAGAAAAATCTCAAATCAACAACCTAATCGTAGAATAACCAGTAGAATAAAGATTAGAGCAGAAATAAATGAAACAGAAACTTAAAAAAAAAAAAAAAAGACCAATGAAATCAGGAACTGGTTTTCTGAAAAGATTAACAAAAAGCCAGACTCCTAAAGGGAGAGAGCAGGGAGGGAGAATGAGCGCACAGTCAAAATCAGAAATTAAAGAGGGCAGGTAACAATCAATACCACAGAATATAAAAGATCATAAGAGAATATTATGAGAAATTATGTGCCAACACATTGGACAAAGTAGAAAAAATGGACAAATTCCTAGAAACATATAAACTACCAAAATTGTGCCAAGAAGAAATGGAAAATTTAAGCAGCAGATTACTAGCAGTGAAACTGAATCACTAATCAAAGAACTTTTTAAGAAGTCCAGATCAGAGGGGTTCACAGGTGAATTCTAACAAACATTTAAAGAAGAATTTAATACCTATTCTTCTCAATCTATTCCAAAAGATAGAAGAGGCAGGAAAATTTCCAAATTCATTCTACAAGGCCAGCCATCACCCAGACACCAAAACCAGATAAAGACACTACAAAAGGTAAAAAAAATTATTCACCACAATCAAGTGGGATTTATTCCTAGGATTTAAAGGTGGTTTACTACCTGCAAATCAATCAATGGGGTACTTCACATCAACACAGATAAAAACCCTATGATCACTTCAAGAGATGCAGGAAAAGCATTTGACCAAGTACAACACCCATCCATAATAAAACCCTCAACAAAGAAGGTTTAGAACATAGCGTAGTAAAGGTCATGTGTGAAAAACCCATAGCTAGTGAAAAACTGAGAGTTTTACCTCTAAGCTCAGGAACAAGACAAGGATGTCCACTCTCACCACTTTTTAAATTCAACATTAACAGCTGAAAGTCCTAGCCACAGCAATCAGACAAGAAATAAAAGGCATCCAAATTAGTAAAGTAGTATGACTCTATTTGTAGATGACATGATACTATATGTAGAAAATCCTAAAGAATCCACAAAAAACTACTAGAACTGCTAAGTAATTCAGTAAAGTTGCAGGATACAAAATCCATATATAGAAATGTACTGCATTTCTACTTGGTAATAATGGAAGTAGCAGGAAGAAAATGTAAGACAATAGTCCATTTACAATTGCACCAAAAATACCTAGGAATAAACTTAAAAGGAGGTAAAAGGAACTATCCTCTGAAAATTATAAAACACTGAGGAAAGAAATTGAAGATAACACAAACACATGGAAAGATATCCCATGCTCATGGACTGGAAGAATAAATACTGTGAAAATGTCCATACTACCTAAAGAAATCTACAGATTTAATGTAATCCCTATCCAAATACCGATAGCATTTTTCACAAAAGTATCAGAAATAACTCTAAAATTTGTGCGGATCCATGAAGATAGGCAAAAGCAATCTTGAGAAAGATGAACAAAATTGGAGCTATCACAATCTCAGATTTCAAGATATACTATAAAGCTTAGTAATTAAACCAGTATGGTACTGGCACAAAAAACAGACACACAGACCAATAGAACAAAGAGCCCAGAAATAAACCCATGATTATATGGTCAATTAATTTATGACAAAGGAGGCCAGAATATGCAATGGGAAAAAGACAGGCTCTTCAATAAACGGTGTTGGGAAAACTGGACAGCTACATGCGAAGAATGAAACTGGACTTTCTTACACCCTAACAAAAATAAGCTCAAAATGGACTTAAGACTGAAATATGAGACCTCAAAGCCTAAAGCCCTAGAAGAGAAAGGCCTGGATGGCTCAATGGTTAAGTGTCCAACTCTTGGTTTTGGTTCAGGTCATGATCCTGGGGTCATTAGACTGAATCCTGTGTTGGGCAGTGTGCTTAACACGGGGAGTCTGCTTGGGATTCTCCCTCTCCCTCTGCACCTCCCCCCATGCACATGAACACTCTCTAAAATAAGTAAATCTTAAAAAAAAAAAAAAAAATCCCAAAGGAGAACACAGGCAGTAATTGCTCTGACCCTGGCTATACCAACTTTTTTAGATATTTCTCCTCAGGCAAAGGAAACAAAAGCTATTGGGACTACATTAAAATAAAAAGCTTCTGCACAGCAAAGCTAACAACAAAACAAAGACAACCTACAGAATGGGAGAAGATATTTGCAAACCAATAATGATTTAGTACCCCAAATATTGAAGAACATATGCAACTCAACACCAAAAAAAGCAAATAAGCCAATTTAAAAAATGGGCAGAAGACATGGACAGACATTCCTCCAAAGAAGACATCCAGATGGCCAAGAGGCATATGAAAAGATGCTCAGCATTCCTAATCACCAAGGAAATGCAAATGTAGACCACAATGAGATATCACCTCACACCCCTCAGAATGGCTAAAATAAGAAACAAGAGGAATGCCTCGGTGATGCAGTTGGTTGAGTGTGACTCTTGGTTTCAGCTCAGGTTGTAATCTCCGAGTTGTGAGATCGATCCCCATGTTGGGGCTCCCGTGCTCAGCATGGAATCTGCTTAAGACTGTCCCTCTCTTTCTCCCTTCGCCCCTCCCCCCATTCGAGGCACAAGCAGATGCACACTCTGTTTCTCAAATAAATAAATCTTTTTTTAAAAAAAAAAAATTTATTTATTTATTTGACAGAGATCACAAGTAGGCAGAAAGGCAGGCAGAATAGAGAGGGGAAGCAGGCTCCCTGCTGAGCAGAGAGCCCAATGCGCGTTTGATCCCAGGACTCTGAGATTCCCAGGACTCTAATAATTCCACTATTGGGTATTTTCCCAAAGAATACAAACACAATAAAGATACATGCACCCCTATGTCTATTTGCAAAACTCAAGATATGGAAGCCACCCAAGTGTTCCTCAATATATACCACATCTTCTTTATTCATTCATATTCATATATGCACATACATATACACAACAGAATATTACTCAGCCATAAAAAAGAATTAAAATTTTCCATTTGCAATAACAAGGATGGGTCTAGAAAGTATAATACTAAGGATAATAAGTCAGTCAGAAAAACAAACACCACATGATTCCACTCATATGGAATTTAAGAAACACAACAAATGAACAAATAAAAAAAAAAAAAAAGAGAGAGAGAGACAAAAAACTAGACTGTTAAATACAGAGAACAAACTAATGTTACCAGAAGGGAAGATGAGTGGGAGAAATGGGTGAAATAGGTGATGGCCTATATTAAGAATATACTCAACCAGGGCGCCTGGGTGGCTCAGTGGGTTAAAGCCTCTGCCTTCAGCTCAGGTCATGATCCCAGGATCCTGGGACTGAGCCCCGCATCGGGCTCTCTGCTCAGCTGGGAGTCTGCTTCCCCCTCTCTCTGTCTCTGCGTACTTGTGATCTCTGTCAAATAAATAAACAAAATCTTAAAAAAAAGAATACACTCAACCACGAGGGGCACTGAGTTATGTATACAACCGTTGAACCCCATGTGGTACTTCTGAAATTAACACTGGAGGTTAATTATGCTGGCATTAATAAAATAATGATTAAGAAAAAAAAAAACTAAAGAAACTCAAGAAAGAAAAAAAATACAAAGATTACACCCCGGAAGTAATAACTGTCTGCGTTGGAAAAACCAGGTGGGAGGATGATGGGGGTGAACAGGGTCCTAAAAGACTTCAAATTTACAGGGAAGGTACAACTGGAATAAAACTGGGTTTGAAGCAAACAACATTTACCCTAAGTGTCCATCTAGATTCTAAAAATGCAGGGGAAACCTGAGAGAAGATACTAACAAATACACTACTCTTCCAAGTAGACAACAGATCAGGCAAAAATTCGAGGGACCCACTCTTGTACAGGCTAATGAGTAAGATTCTCACTTGGAAACGCACTTCAACCCAGCATCCCGAGTGCCTTGAACCGTCCCATTCATCAGTAGCACATCCTGCAATCATCGTCCTCTTAGGAGTCCTGGCTAGTTTAAGGAACAACCATCCACAAGCTAAAAACAAGGAGACTATGTCTTGGGCTTGTGGCTAGAGTCAAGAACACTCCCTCAAACAGGAACACCTCGTCACTTAGCACTGTCAGTGACGCTCACCTTTAGGATATTGTTTAGGATATTGTTTATTACCACAGATGATTAACAGATGTATCTAGTCCTTGATTTACTCCAAGAAACTGACAGGCCCTAAGGTTAAATTACAGTTTGAGCAATGATGCCACTCCAGCCTCCTAAAATGCTAGTGGGGGAAAAAAAAAGTGCTGGAAGAAAAGAAGGCCATCAGCTGAAATCAAGGAGTTTTCCAGTACATGGAAAGTATCTATCACACCCATTCACTACCTATACAACTGGCCAAGAAAACAAAGTGAGAGGGGCGCCTAGGTGACTCAGTGGGTTAAGCCTCTACCTTTGGCTCAGGTCATGATCTCAAGGTCCTGGGATTGAGCCCCGCATCGGGCTCTCTGCTCAGGGGGGAGCCTGCTTCCAATTCTCTGCCTGTCTCTCTGCCTGCTTGTGATCTCCCTCTGTCAAATAAATAAATAAATAAGAAATCTTAAAAAAAAAAAAAAAAAGAAAAGAAAGTGAGGAAAAAGGAACATTAGTCAGAACTAGTGAGTGTTCAAGATAGTCAGAATTTATAATCTATCTATTAGTCAGATACTATATATTAATATATATTAAATTTCTCCTCAGGATAGCCATAACCAAATAATAAATATAACAGGGAAAAACTGATCCTTTGACTCAGGGATGAAATTGAGTTATACTGAAAACCTAAGTCAGTTTAAGCAGAAAAGGGAATGTATGGAGTCCCAAGTAGCTTTGGGCACAGTCACATTGTGAGACCCCAGCAATGTTTCTCAACATTCTATCCTACCCCATATCTCTGACTTGCATCCTTCTGCGAGGTCTTCTCTTCCAGACAGACTCTCTCCATGAATTGGACACCCCAGCTGAGAAAGAGTCTCATCTGGTAATATCCACAGAAATCCTAAAATTGAGTCCTGCTAACTTACTTCACCGAGGAATGGACTCTGTTAGGTCAGGTCTGGGTCATTTTTCTCAACTTGGGGTAGGGTCAAATGGGGAGGAGTCAGTATCACCAGAACTACATGGTCTAACAACAAAGGAGGGGTAGTTCCCCCTAGGAAACCTATGGGTGTTGGGGGAAATGGGGAAGACAAAATATCCTCTCTGGATTCCATTCCCCATAGCAGTAGAACCCAAAGTGTTGGAATACACCTAAGAATATAGGATCTGTACAAAGGAAAGCATAAGACACCTAAAATACATTAAAGAATTCATGTTCTTAGACATGTTCTTTACAATATCGTAAAGATACTACTTATTCCCAAATTGATCTATGACCAGTTCCATTCTATTAAAAAATCCTAAAAAGCAACATCTTAATGGATTCTTTATAAATTGTTTTTCAGAATTCACCTTAAACAATTCACAAAAATAGCCAAGGATTTATTTTTTCTTTTTAAAGAACAGCATTGGGGAGACTAGATTTAGACCACTAAATATTCAGGCATACATTTTTTTTTAAGATTTAAAGATTTAATTTATTTGACAGAGATCACAAGTAGGTGGAGAGGCAGGCAGAGAGAGAGGGGGAAGCAGGCTCCCTGCTGAGCAGAGATCCCAATGAGGGGCTCCATCCCAGGACCCTGAGGTCATGACCTGAGCCAAAGGCAGAGGCTTTAACCCACTGAGCCACCCAGGTGCCCCTATTAAGGCATATATATATTAATAATAATATATATGAGTAATTCAGACAGAGTGCTATTAGCAGAGGAAAAGGTAAGTCAACAAAATAGAGAATTGGTAGGGGAAAATGGACTATCTGCAATGCTGAAATATCTACCCCAACTCTGAGAAGAAGTGAATCCCACTTCATACTAAAAGAATTACGGACTGGATCAATGACCCAGAACACAGAAGATTTTCTTTATAATCGTGGGACAAGGAGGACTTCCCTCCAAAAGACCCAAACTCCAAAAGCCATAAAGGGGAAAATCTAGGATGATTTAATACTGGCAAGACTGTGAAGAGCTAAGCACTCCCTACCCTGGTATAAATTTGGATTGGTAGATTCAATTTTGAATAGTAATTTGGTAGCAGCCAAGTATTAATACTATTATCTGATTCAGAAACTCTTTCTAGGATTTTCTCCTACAGATATAGTCACGCATAACTATGGGAATAAAAAGACTATGAACCAAAAAAAAAAGAAAAGAAAAGAAAAGAAAAGAAAAAAGAATCATGAGACTTTTTTCCTCAGTCCTTAGGAGAAGAAACATGCTAAAATACAGAGCAATGAAAGGTCCCATCAGCTTGATCCCAGGATGCCAAAACCAGGACCCCACCAGAAATCAAGAGTTGGATGCCTAATTGACTGAGCCACCCAATTGTCCCCTGACTAGTCTTCTGAGTCCTTTCTCTTCAGAAAATACAGTTCTGCCTTACTGCAGAAGTTGATGTAACCTTTCATTGTTGCTGGTGTAGAAGCTGCTCAGGATTCTCTCTCTCCCTCTCCTCTGACCCCAACCCCTCGCCCACCGTGCACACACTCTCCTCTCCTGTCCTCTCTTTCTCCCCCTTCCCCTCTACCTTTTCCTCCTGTTCCTCTCTCTCTCTCAAAAAAAAAGAAAAAGAAAAGATGACTCAGAAGAGCATGTCCAGTTTTTATAAAGGCCTGAAATGCCTGAAGGGATAGCATACTATTTTTTGAAACCAAGTATGAGTATTTTCATTAAAGGTTGCAAATGCAAAAATAAACAAACAAACAAACAAACAAATAAATAAAGGGTGCAAATACTATTTCAATCAAGTGCCAAATGGAAGATCAAGCCCTGGAGTTCAAAGAGGAAACAACCTCCTGAATAAGGAACATCAAGGCAGTCTTCTACTTCAGCCACACCATCCAGGGCCGTGTTGGTGCCAGTGTGTCAGCCAGATTCCTGTTTACCGCATCATCAATCTGTACAATGTTCCAGTTTCAGTTGCTAGAATAAGTGCACTGACTGAAATCAAAAAGGCTGGATGACCCGTTCTTCCAAAATAACTGGAAATATTATTTTACTATATTATTATTATTATTAATTTGGATATTAATGCCTATAGGTTTTATCCTTGGGCATGTCAGTTTGTTAGTTCTGTTACTACAAAAATGGGATTCAGGTCAGCAGTTTCAGCTAGTGTACCTGAACCACTTCTATTACATCTGCCTTAGAACACAGTGGAATTCCAGACCACTCAACGTTCCTGAATATTCAGTTAACCATAGGGCCAACTTTCCTTCCAGAGCCCCGCCTCCTGCAAGAAGAGCTCCTGCTTCACTCAACAGTGACTAGCACATGCGGCTTCATGAATGGAACACTCTGCTTCTTCAATCACCAATTTGTCAGAACCATGCACAACTGTTAATTTTTTCCCAGTGATCTTAAGCAATTTTCCAGAACCATTTAAACCGACCCCCTCAGCTTGTCACCAGTGAACTGGTTACCATAAGCAACTGGCCTGGTTCCGCTGTCCTACAGAGGACTTCAAGGTCTTCTCTTCCAATATTCCTAGCCACCATGATCTTCATTTTGTTCGGGAAATGTAATGCAAGATCTCTAAGAGCATGTCTTAAGAATAGACTTCTGTATGAGAACACTGTATCTGGTTTAAAAAAATCTGCCTCACTAAATTTAGAACACAGGCTCTCTTCTTCCTTAGCACTGGGCCCATCTGGGCATCGGAAACGACTATGTGATTATCCCTGTTTTAGGAGCAGATAAGGAAAACTGCGTATGCCCATCTTATTAGCCTTTTCAGCTCTGGTTAGGTCGTCTTTTGGGTGAGAACCAGCCCTTCTACCAACATGTAGTCATCATCTGTACCACCCAGTTTTGTTATACATAAGCTACATAGAGTTTATATATAAACTATACATATGTGGTAACTAAAGATACATATAAATATTTATTTAAACTAGAACAAAATAGGGGAGCTGGCTGACTCAGAACATGAGACTCTTGATCTTGGGGTCCTGAGTTTGGAGCCACGAACTTACATACATACATACTTGGGGTTCCTAGGTGCTCCGTTGAGCGTCTGACTCTTGGTTTCGGCTCCAGTCCTGAATTCAGGGTCGTGGGATTGAGCCCCAGGTTGAGCTCCACGCTGGGCAGGTAGTCTGCTGGAGATTCTCCCTCTGCCCCTTTCCACCTTGCTCTCACCCAATAAATCTTAAACAACAACAACAACAACAACAAACACTTAAAAAATAAAGTTGGGCAACCCTGTCGGAATCCCTCTCACTCCTGAGAGCTTTTTCTGTTATCTTCACTTAATAAACTTCCATTGCTTTACTCACTGTCTGCTGTCCACCGAGATTCACTCTGACTCTGTGAGACAAAAACCTCTCTCCCCCACATCATTTTGGTGCCGAGACCTGGGATCACTTCCACTAAGGGTGAGTAAAAAGCGGACTTTTTTCTTTCCTTTCCTGGGAGACACCTCTTCCCTTAGCTGACCTTTTCTCATAAACAGCAAAACCCACACACCTGCGGCCAGTTAAAGGCAGAACTGTGCAGACGCAGTCTTAAGTCTCAGGTAATAGTCTTTGGGGAAAGGTTTGGTCAACCCTGCTTCCTCAAAGGAAGGGAATAAATGTTGGCCTAACCTTACCCAGTTCTGCTTTCTGTTCACTGGCTGGTCTTAAACGACTTTCTCCTGCCTCAGGGACTTTTTGCCTCAGGTCCTTCCAATCTCTGATAATCAGTAGGGACTTCTGACCAGGGACTCAGTTCACAGTCGCCCTTAGACTCCTCAATGCCTTCTCTAAGTACCTGGGGATTTTATGGGTTCCGTGGTCCTGCTGACTTTGTCATGTTGGGGAAGGATGTTGCCTATGGAGATATAAGTTTTATTTTGTTTTGTTTTTCATTTAAAAAGGTCTTTTCATGAGAACTTAGGTTCAGGAGGAAAATCTTTTCCTTATTTTTTGTTTCTTGGTAGGGTGTTTTTCTCTTAGGTACAGTTTAAGTTTAATCACAGCCAGGGACCCAAACCCAAGTTACTGGCAAGCAGGATTAGAGCGCTCTCTATATATGACAAGTTAGAGGGAGCCCAATGTTTCCTGAGCATTTACTGGAACACCTTGGGTATTGAAGAGGAAATTACAGACCCCCCAGCCAATTCCTTATTGGTTGCATTAGTGGCTGGGACTTTAATGGGTCATATAGCTGAGGCTTTCTTATTCCAACAACGGGAATATGAAACTATGATGATTCTAAATCTTGGGGTCTGCACCCCTCAATAGGGTCATGCTTACAAATGGGACCTCAGGTATATGGACAGAAAAAGCACCCAGGGGAAGGGAAGGGAACATAACTGACTCAAAGTAGAAACTGTTAACCTTGTTAAGCCTTTATGATTAGGGCAGATTTTTTTGGGGGGGGGGGTCCAGAGAAAAAAAGGAGGATCAGGTGACGGATGGTTAAGAATGGCTACTCCTGCCAGCCTGATACCTCCTCAACCCAAGATGTTAGACCACTCTCTCAGCTTGGGTAGGAAACCATGGAACACCTTGGTTCCCAGGGGAGTGCTGGTATGTAGGGACACCACATCACCTCTATCAGGTACGGAGAACTCTTACAGGGACCTCGAGATGGGAAACCATTCTCTGCGGGGACTCCTGGATTGGGTACTGCAAAACTGGGTAATTCCCAGGGTGCCTGGGTGGCTTAGTTATTAAGCATCTGCCTTTGGCTCAGGTCATGATCATGGGGTCCTGGGATTCAGTCCTGCATCAGGATCCCTGGCCGGTGGGAAGTCTGCTTCTCCTCTCCCACTTGTCCCGCTTGTGTTCCCTGTCTGTCAAATAAACAAAATCTGAACAAAACAAAACAAAACAAAAAACTGTGTAATTCCCCTTGTAAAACTTTTCTAGTGTTTTCCATGGGTTAAACTCAGCAGTTTCTTCAAGGCAAGGTAAAACAAGGCATGACCTTCCGGTAAGACATGGTCTCTTCAGTTCCCAAGGACGCCCCCTTGTGGTGCCTTTTAACCCACTGCAAACAATCTGGATTGCAAATGTGGGAAAGGACTGAGCTCTAACACACACTACATGGCCATAGTGGGATCAGATCTCCTACAGGGAACCAGGCGGATAGACTGAGGTACCCTAAATCCATCCAAGCTTTCAGGGCCCTGACAAAAAGACCTCTAGCAGAAGGCATTTAGCCAAACATGGTGGCTAGTAAACTCCCTCCTGACATATTGGGTAATTGTCTAAATATACCTCCTCCAAATAAACCTAGATTGCTGGAGGAAACACAGGCCATCCCTAGCAAGGGGATGCGGACTCTCCCTCTCTCTCCCTCTCACTGTTCCTAATAGATGTGAGGGGCTTTTCCCTCATTCATTTCCTAGGTTAATGGCTCTAAGTGGAGCCAACCGTGGTTAGTCTCTCTCAGGACGACGAGTTTAAAGAATATTCCCCAAGCAGCTGAAACTCCTTTGTTTCAGGGAAATTTCCTGTCTTCTCTGGCCTGACATGGACTGCCTAAACCCTCCTATTGGTGGAAAAACTACTCATCTGTCCAAGCGGACGAGCTTTAGAACTGGGAACCCTTTTCTGGGTCTTCTGGCAGCACTTTACCGGTCTTTCTGCCCCACCCCCTCCTGCTTCTGCACCTTGGGTACAGACACATACACTGCTCACTACAGATCTCCCCACCTGTGTTTCAGGGGATAACTGACAATGGGGAACAAATGGACTTTTAAGAGTGGGCCCACGGGTGCCTGGGTGGCTCAGTGGGTTAAAGCCTCGGTCTTCAGCTCGGGTCATGATCCCAGGGTCCTGGGATCAAGCCCCGCATTGAGTTCTCTGCTCAGCAAGGAGCCTGCCTCTGCCTACTTGTGATCTCCGTCAAAATAAATAAAATCTTAAAAAAAAGAAAAAATAATAAGAAAAAAGCAGCTACATTTCCTTAAAAGAAAAAAAATAAGTGGACCTGGGTGGAACATAACTTGGTATTTAAACTAAATTTAAACTATAGGTCTTTAAAGTTATCACCATTAAATGTAAAGCTTGTATACTGTCAAGGTTTGCTGAAGGTCAAATAAGCTCGTATTATCTCTGTTGCAATTTGTCAGCAAAAAGATGGCTGAAACGATGGTTAATTGTATGTCTCATCTCCAAGTTTTCACAGAAAATGTTAAAAGAGCTTTCAAAGTCTTGGGGACTAAATTCACTGGACATCTAGGTCTTTCCCAAATAGGAAAAGGTGCTCAATCATTGATTCCTGATGTAGGTTTGTGCTTCTGACTACTTATTGCAAAGAAACTAAGGATATTTTAAGCTGCTGGTAAACGTACTTTGTGTGCAACCAATTCATAACTTTGCCATTTCAGGAATTCTGGTGCGACAAATCACAATGGATTACTACTTAGTTTTCACTGGAAACGAAGATTTCTAAGAATGTAAAATTAGGCAACGCTGTAGAAAAAAAGATGTGGATGAAAGACAAAAGGAATGGAATACTTTTTTTGTTGAAGGATAAAAAAAACAATTTTGTCCTAGTAGAGACCGGTTGTTTGCAGAGAAATGGCGTGGGACAAAATCTCAATGCAAAAGAAAGTTGTTGGTTTGTGAAAGGAAATCTTTGAAAAGGAATTTTAGGTGTGGTCAGGATAGACTAAGATTACAATAAAGGGATTTTATAAGTACACTGGCAGAAGATTGTTAAAAAGACAAAAGTTTTCTTGAATTGCTCTTGATAAAATGTAAACAGCTATTTTCTCTTTGCCTGCCCCGAAAAACTAGTTTCTAGGTTTTGCCTTTATCAGGTCTTTGAGATGCTTAATCCTATTTAGCTAAGTGCTTTAAAACTTTCCAAGGTTTTAACAAACTTCTCCAAGACTTAAACCATGAACAAAGTCTTGTTGATTCATCAGGCTTGTTTGTCAAGTTATACTCTGGTATAAGGGTCATCACTCGATGTTCTGGCCGTTGTGAAGTGTTTATGTGACCCAGAAATAATTTGTCAGTTGTATCATAATGAACTCTCGTATCATTAACAATGTCCATTTCTGAGTTTTTGTCTTTTATAACTTTATTCTCTTGTGAAATGAGTTTATCTTCAATGGGGTTCATAAAAAGGACTTTTAGGACAAATACTGGTATTCACTATCTTTTTTTTTTAATAAGTTTTTAAAAGATTTTATTTATTTAATTGACAGATCACATAGTAGGCAGAGAGACAGGCAGAGAGAGGGGGGAAGCAGGCTCCCTGCTGAACAGAGAGCCCGACTCGGGGCTCGATCCCAGGACCCTGAGATCAAGACCTGAGCCACCCAGGCACCCGCCTAATGTTTTATGTTCATCCTTTTGCATGTGCTGAGGCGTGTACCATTTGCAGCTCATCGGGACTCACTGGAGCCATACCACAAGCCCCTGGACCAGCCCCTGGGTAGAGTCTAACAGCCGCGGCCCGACGCCCCATTTTGGCAGGGAGCAGCCAGAGTGGTCATCATCCCACTATTCTCTAAGGGCAGTTAGGGTTACTATTTCCAAGTGGGAGGAAAGAGGAAGGGCCAAGTGAGGCTAGGTAGGGAGAGACAGGGAGCCACGGGATCAGGCTAACAAATTCCAAAAATGTGGAGGCACGGGAAAACCAGAGATAAGGGAATAAAGTGACCACCCTGCCCTGCTCGTGGCGGGGGGGGGGGGGGGGGGGGGGGGCGGGGCGGGGGGGGGGGGGGGGGGGGGGGGGGGGGGTGTCTTTTACGATAAACTTGTGACCAACACAGAATAACCAGACCCCAAAAAGGAAGTAAGCCATTGAAGGTGTTATCACTAGTCCTTGCTCAATGGCGGTATCGGTAAAAACGTTAAAGAGATTTCAGGTCCCTGGTTCACTTTCCAGAAGAGACCAACCCTAAAGGCCTTTTTCGATTCCACTCAGGAGAGACATCATCAGTATTGGTCTTTCTCCATCTGACTTTCTTCACTTGGCATAGTTCCCTTGAGGTTTCTGAAGTACTTTGTTATTTTTAAGATCTACACCAACAGCCCCAGTGGGGTCCGTCACTTCCCTCACTCCATTTCCACTTACTGGATAAAGCAAACTTCAACACGAAGACTGAGTTCAATGAAATGGCTGTATTACTGAGCAGTTTCTCTGTCATTCAATACCATGGGTCAAGACAAGTTAAGACTTCAATACCCTTTTCCAAACCCTTCTGGAATGACTTGGAAATAATAGTTGGATGAACCCCTTTCTGAAAAAGCTTCACACACGAATCTAAGAGAACCAGCAACAACGATCACCAATGTGGTACCATCTCCTGCTTCTTTATCTGGACAGCTCCACCAGCATTCTGGCTATGGGACACAACGTCCGTGTTTGCTTCAGCATGGTGGTACCATCATTTGTAATGGTCACATCCTTCCCCATCTTCACTTATTTTTATCCTTTTGGTCCCAGGCTTGTTCTAATAGCATCAGCAACAGCTTGACCATGGAGAGATTGCTCAAGTAGCTTTGGGGTGGCTTGTTGTGGTTCTCAGGCAGCCTCGGGGGCACCCACTCAAAGAGCACCACTGCTTGGCTGTGGGAAGCCTGGAGGGTCTGGGTGGGCTCAGAAAGGAAAAACGGGTATGGATTCCAACTGGCTGAAGAGTAATGGCATACACCATTCACCACTGAGGTAGATTCGAACAGGTCACTCCAAAATATGAAACTGTGGCATATTATTTTGAACTTAAGGCAACTGAGAAATAGCACATACAGGAAAGGCTCTTTGCCCTCCACTTTTCTGCCTAAAAGCAGGGCATGCATTTCCTATGATAAAGGGTTTTTTTTGGTTTTGTTTTGTTATGGGAATACATGTGGGGGTGGGGCACAGGAGGAGATCCAGAAAGAAATCTTACATGGACTCCACACTCAACACAGAAACCAATGTATGACTTCATCTCACAACCCGGGGAGGACAACCTGAGCCGAAACAAGAGTCAGGTGCTTAACTGACTCAGCCACCCAGGCACCTCCACTTTTTATTTTCAGAGGTGTAGTTCATTGATTCATCAGTTGCATGTAACACCCAGTGCTCATTCTATCAAAGTGTCCTCCTAATGTCCCCACTCACCTCCCCTCCAGCAACACCCATTTTGTTTCCTATAATTAAGAGTCTCTTATAGTTTGCCTCCCTCTCAAATTTTCATTTACTTTTCCTTCCCCCAGGGTCATCTGTTTTGCTTCTTGAATTCCACATTATAAGTCATGTATTTGTCTTTCCCTGACTTACTTCACTTAGCGTAATACTCTCTAGTTCCATCCACCTCACGCAAATGTCAAGATTTCATGCTTTTTGATGGCCATGTAGTATTCCATCATGTATATATATATACCACATCTTTATTCATTCATCTGTCGATCGACATCTGGGCTCTTTCCATATTTTGGCTATTATGGATTTTGCTGCTATAAGCATTCCCCCTCCCTTTTTAAAGAGATTGTTTAAAAGTAATCTCCATCCCTAGCCTGGGGTTCGAACTCACAAGCTCAAGATTAAGAGTCACACTTTCCAGGGCGCCTGGGTGGCTCAGTGGGTTAAGCTGCTGCCTTCGGCTCGGGTCATGATTGCAGGGTCCTGGGATCGAGCCCCGCATTGGGCTCTCTGCTCAGCGGGGAGCCTGCTTCCTTCTCTCTCTCTCTGCCTGCCTCTCTGCCTGCTTGTGATCTCTCTCTGTCAAATAAATAAATAAAATCTTTAAAAAAAAAAAAAAGAAGTCACACTTTCCACCAACTGAACCAGCCAGGTGCCTCAAGAAAGGTGCCCTCTTATTCCAGGAAGGAGAGCACAATTATCACTGGAGATGGAAATCAACTTCAAGAAGACCATACAAACAAACCGGACTAAAATAACCTTCACCTTCCATTAGATTTCCCCATCTATTTCCTAGTCCCTGTCCTCAGAATATACTACCCCTCTACTTTGTCTACTCCACAATTGATCACTTTTTGTTAAAATGGTCTATAAACCCTGAATCTACACATTCCTTTGAAGTTTCCACTCTTCTATAGTTTCCTGTAAAAACATCAAGATCCGTGTATTTTTTAGCTGTTAACCTGTCTGCTAAATTCCCAGGCCTCAGGTGGAGAGCCTTAGAGTATAAGGTTTTCCTCTCTATCATCTTGCCAGTGATGGGTTGACTGCAAAATGGAAGGTAGAAGTAAAGGACTTTTTATGAGCTTGTGTACTGATTGCTTAAAATCAAGAATAGTATATATCGTATTTAAACAAGTAAAAAAGGAAATTTTCATCAATTCAAGTTACTCCTAAGAACATTCTTATTAAATTCCAAGGAAAACCAACAAATTTTAAAAAAAGATACGTAAGTTTATTAAAAATTTGAAGATATTTAACAATTTAGTGAAGTCAAAAAAATAAGTTCTTTGTAAAATCTAGAAAGGTAGAATTTGGAATTAGATTTCAAAGGATTTAGAAAGAATTCCCTATAAAAGTTTTTAATGTTACATTCCTTGTCAAACTGGGACTTGGGAGGGCCTTCGGCATTCCATCCCTGACTGCCTGCCTTGAGAATTAAGTCCGCAGCAGCAAAGGAAACTGGCTAGACGAGAGATGCACATTCACTCTGATCCAAGTGTAGCAAAAAGCACCAGGTTTCTTACTTACTAGAATGTAGCTTCTACTGCAATTTCTTAGAGCCATGAACCTTTAGAATCCATCTTCCCCACTCAAAGAGCCATTTTCGCCTTTGTCTTAATACCTCGGAGTACTCGCCAAGAGTTAAAGCTCCTGCTGAACTATCACCACGGGACTCCTTAGATGAAGGCAGGTAAAAAACAGTCTCAGAGGATGGTTTACTCTGTTCTATTCTTTCACATCTCAAGTTCAGGTGGCTGGTCACAGTTTTTAGGCAGGTAGAAATGCGTTAAAAATTTCAGAACTCACGGTAATCTTTTCCAGAAGTAGATTAAGATCACTGCCGTAAAGCATGACAGAAGAGCCTGGACCAGCAGTCTTTTCCAAGACAGCAGCGCAGGTGTGAAGAAGAGACAAAAGCCATCCTGCAAGGGGGAGGGATAGGCAGTGAGACTGGTGCAGAATCCCCCACAGCTGAACTTCATGAAATACACTAGTGCTTTGGGATTAAACAGCAAGGAAACTTTTGGATTTAAAGCATAGAGGCAACCTGTATTTCGGAAACTGAGTTTGGATTTGTAAGGAATCCAACAGGGCAAAGAAGAACATAGGAGACACAACTTTGTCACAGCAAGAATACTTATCTTTTGATTTGCACCCCCCCCCATTTTTAAGAGGACACCAACCCCCTCACCCACCAAATAATCTGATTAAAAATGGGCAGAGGGGTGCCTGGGTAGCTCAGTAGGTTAAGCATCTGCCTTCGGCTCAGGTCATGATCCCGGGGTTCTGGGATCGAGCCCCACATCAGGCTCTCTGCTTAGCAGGAAGACTGCTTCTTCCTCTCCCACTCCCCCCTGCTTGTGTTCCCTCTCTCATTGGGTCTCTCTGATAAATAAAAATCTTAAAAAAAAAAATGGCAGAGGACCTGAATGGACCTTTCTCTGAAGAAGACCTACAAATGGCTAAAGGACCCATGAAAAGATGCTCAGCATCACACATCGTCAGGGAAATGCAAATCTAAACCACAGCGAGAGGTCACCTCACACCAGTCAATGTCTAGTATCAAAAATACAGTAAGTGTTGAAGATTTGGAGAAAAGGGAACTGTTTACGGGAATGTAAACTCATGCAGCCACTATAGTATGGAAAACAGTATGGCAGTTGCTTAAAAAAAATTCAAACAGGAATGGTGTATGACCCAATAATTCCATTTCTGGGTATTTATCTGAAGAAAACAAAAACATTAAATTGAAAAGATATATGCACCCCTGTGCTCATTACAGTGGTATTTACAATAGCCCAACTATGGTACAACCAAGCATCCATCGACAGGCTAATGGATAAATAAGATGTAGTATTTATACAATAGAGTATTAGCCATAAAGATGGAGCTCTCGCCACCTGAACCAACATGGGTGGACCCAGAAGACATTATGCTAAGTGAAGCAAGTCAGAAAGACACAAAACATGATTTATATGTGGAATTTAAAAAATGAAAGAACTGAACAAACATAATAGAAATGGGCTTATAAATACAAAAAACTGGAAGAGAGGTGGGTGGGAAGATAGGCCAAATAAAAAATAAAACCATGAAGCATTTTTATTATTTATTTACTATTTTTTAAAATTTTACTTATTTCAGAGATGGAGCACCAGCTGGGGTGGGGAGGGCACGGGGAGGAGGAAGAGGGGGAATACAAGGGGAGAGGGGCAGAGGGAGAAGTGGACTACTCCGTGCTAGGCAGGGAGCCTGAGGTAGGGGTCTATCCCAGGACACCAGGATCATGACCGGAGCTGAAGGCAGATGCTTAATCAACTGAGCCACTGAGAGGCCCCTCATTTCAATCACTATACTGTACACCCAAAATCATTAACACTGTAAGTTAATTATACCAAATTTTAAGTTAAGAAAAATTTTAAAATTTCAAAGAAAAAAAAAAAAAACCTAAGAGGATCATAGACTACTTTACCAACTGGCAAATCGCTAGGTTGAAATTGATCATCGAAGACAGTAATACAAGAAGCTCCATTCAGGGGGCACCTGGGTGGCTCAGTGGGTTAAAGCCTCTGCCTTCCGCTTAGGTCATAATCCCAGGGTCCTGGGATTGAGCCCCATATCGGGCTCCCTGCTCAGGGGGGAGCCTGCTTCCTTTCCTCTCTACCGGCCTCTGCCTATTTCTGATATGTCAAATAAATAAAATGTAAAAACAAGGAAAGAGGCTCCATTCAGAAAAATGGAGAGGAAATGAATGAAGTCTGGAGAGTGGCTTTTTTAAATGCAGGGGAAGGGAAAGAGAGAGAAGAGTGCAGAGGGGAGAGAGAATCTTCAGCAGGCTCTGTGCCCTGCTGGAGCGACTCAATCTCACAACCCTGAGGTCAGGACCTAAGCCAAAAATCAAGTCTGACATTTCACCCACTGAGCCACCAAGGCGCCCTGAGATAGTGGCATTTAAGTGTAGCTGGGAGAGGTATGGCCAGGTCTTTACTCAACTGGGGGAATCTGGGCCTCTTGATGCTAAAGGAATAGTCCTTAGTCAATGCTATTGAGTCAAAATGAAAATAAGAACTATGAGCTCCTTCCAATCAATTTCCTCTAATTACAGAGGGCCCTTCAGAGCCAAATGCCTTAAAAAGGGCTCAGGTCCTTTCTTAAGAGTGCCCAGGCCTGGATGATTGAAGAACAGCACACAGGCCAAGAAGAACACAGGAGTTAATGCTAACAACTCGAACTGTTCATAGACAGTCAAGGTTCTGATTCCCATACTACCTCTCCTCCACAAATGGGGCCAATTTCCTCACAATAGGGGATGCCAGCTACCAACAGGAACTAAATTTCCGGTCTTCCTTTTTTTTTTAATTTTTATTTATTATTTAACAGAGAGACAGCAAGAGAGGGAACACAAGGAAGGGGAAGAGAGAGGGAGAAGCAGGCTTCCTGCTGAGTAGGGGGCCAACAGCGGGATTCAATCATCCCAGGATCCTGGGATCACCACTGGAGCCTAAGGCACAGACACCTAACCATTGAGCCACCCAGGTGCCCCTCCACCCCTTAGTTCCTTTCTTAATAGCTGGTTCCAACATTTTGGCCAAATTCATTATGTAACTTGGGTCACTGCAGTCCTTGACTCAAGACCAGGAAGGAAGAGAGGAAAAGACCAGGAGTCTCGCTAAGAAACCAAGAGGCATACTCTCCTCATACTGAAGGGTGGGTGGGCTTCCCTTGATCACTGACGGGGTTCAGGAGCTGCAGGGCAGAAATCAACGACCTGCAGCCGAAAGCCCAGGCACCTGGTTATCACTCAGTGAGGGGCTGGGTGCAAAGGGCTGGAAGTTAAGGAACCCTGAGTCAACACCACCACTGGGTGCCTGAGCACACCACTTCTGGTAGCTAAGAAGTGTCGGGGCCTGGGCAGGGGAATGCCTTTTCACTTGTTACGGTTTTATGCTGGTGCTCTCCAAACGTTAACAGGCAGAGGAGAGTTCTCACCCACCTGGCCCAGGGTCACCCCACTGCTGACTTTACCAGTTTGGGGATCTGTGAGCTAAGCGTCCAGCCCTAACGTGGGCGTGGGCGCATCCGAAAACCCCTAAGACCGGCAAGCGTAAGGCCAAAGTGTGCCAAGCAGGTCATGCGCGGCTGCTTTAGAATGAGTTAATAGAGAGCGGTCTAGCGAGGGCGGTGTCTGCCAGTCTGACCACCAGGAGAGGAAGCCCGACTTAGCACTGGAAATCCTCGTCTTGCTGAAAGGAACGCCTCATGCGGATGACCCCGCGAGCCTCCTCCCGCGGTCGGGCCATTGGAGCGCGCCCCCGGCTGCCTACCCGCCCCCGCGTCCCCCGGCGCTCACCCAGCCGCCGTGCGCCTCCAGCCAGGCGCGGTGCTGCCCTGTGAGCCGACCGCAGAGGAAGTCCACCAGGCGCCGGCAGTCTTGGCGAACGCTGGCCTCCCACTCCCCCAGCTCCAGTTCCAGTTCCGGGTCCGGCCCCAAGTTCGAGCAGGCCCCCGACGGCGGGCGCTCCAGCAGCGTTCCCGCGAAGGTCACGAGCGCCACCACACGGCCCCAGCTTAGGGCTTGGGGGTGGGCGAGTATCTCCCGCTCCAACTGAGCCACCAGCTCGACGCGGTTGCCGCCGTAGCCGCGGTAATCCGACAAGAAGCGCTCGTGACGCTGCCGCACGACGGCGGCCACCGAGCGCAGCACCGCGGCCTCGCGCGTAGACGGCGACCGCGCGGGGGTGCCGGGGCCGCGGGCGCAGTACTCCAGGTAGTCGGTCAGCAGCTGCGCCGTGCGCTCCCTCAAAGCGTCCGCCATGGCCCGACCTCTCCCCGCGCTGCCCGACCCGACCCGGTTTTCTAGGTCCCGCTGCGCCTCCGCCCAGGGAGGGGCCGCCACACCCATCCCCGGTTCGGCCCGGTAGTTGTTTTTCTAGGTCGGGAGAGGAGCCTTTGATGGGAATCCCATCCGCACCTGTTCCAGCCCCAAAAGCCAGGCCCCGTGGTATGCACGCGCTCACAGGGCGATAAGAGACTGAATGAGGCCTTTTGTGGGGGGTGGGGGTGGTGATTATTGTTTAGCTCTGGGGCTGGGGAACCCAGAGGGGACAGTTTGGGAAGTTGAGCCAGACTTTTGCCTTCTCTTAAGAAGAGGTTGACAAAGGCTACCCACAGCCCTCCACGGACGACTCCATTGCGAGGATCATTATCTCCCGATTGGACGGAAGCCGCAGGTGTGTGTGCTGGGGATACCGGCCTGTGGATCTGGCATATGCGGCAGGAAACAGGATACACGGCTCAGGCTGCCGGAGTGCCAGTACTGGCCGTGTCCATTCATTCACTGGTATTTATTCAGAGCCTGTTAGCGCTGGAATGTAATGCAAACCAAGGTGTGTGGCCCCTGCTCTCAAGAACCCTACAGTCTGGTGCTTGAAACAAAGAAACAGCCCCCCACAGCAGAGTTTAATTATCACTATAGCCGGAATGGCTGAGTACCCAGCTCCAGGATAGTGGCTGCTTCTGGTAGCTACCATTTCTATATTGCTTACAATTCTCTTTACTTTTTACTGGCAAATTTCTCATTATTCCAAGGCTCTATTATAGTTAGCATCCCCCCCCCTTTTTTTAAATAGATTTTATTTATTTACTTGACAGACAGAGAGAGAGAGAGATCACAAGTAGGGAGAGCGGCAGGCAGAGAGAGAGGGGAAAGCAGGCTCCCCGGGGAGCAGAGAGCCCGATTCGGGGCTCGATCCCAGGACCCTGAGATCACGACCGGAGCTGAAGGCAGAGACTTAACCCACTGAGCCACCCAGGTGCCCCTATAGTTAGCATTTCTTATATTAACCTTTCTCTGTTCATGATACTGTATGGCTTCTTTCTCATGATTGGTCCCAGACTGACACAAAATTGGTATTAGCAGTAAAAATTCTGTGGGTGCAGTGGTCTGGATTATGTTTCACCCTGGTCCCACTCAGGGTGAAAGAGGAGTTGGTGCCCCTTGTTTCACCTACAAGAAAGAAGAGGCAAGACATTTGGGAGGTCCTTTCGGATTTGGGAGGCAACATACACCACGTATGAGTGTGTGAATTTGACCCATCCTCAGGCTGGTGGATTGGGAGGAACAAGAGAAGATTCTATAGTACATTTAGGCTGTACTACAAGCTGCTCTACCACCTGGGTCTTATGCTCCACCAGATCCAATGATCTGTGTGTGACATGCCAAAGAGGGATCCTGTATGGACATTCCAGCAAATGCCAATAGGAGAATTACAGCACAGACCTCTAGGTTTTCAAAGCAAATCTGTGTTCTTCTCTGCACATAGCTATTCTCTTTTCAAAAAGCAGGTTCTGACTTGCTACTGGACCTTGGTAGAGTCCGGATGGCTAACCATGTGCTATCAGGTGACCATGTAGCTTAGAGTCCGGATGGCTAACCATGTGCTATCAGGTGACCATGTAGCTT